>NW_006282187.1:159842-169254 GCF_000327345.1 Myotis davidii
AAACATAATCGTTTAAAATAAGTATGTGTGTTCTCTACTTTCTGTGTGTCAGGAATCTGGGTGCCATCCAGCTGGTCCTCTGGTTCATGGTGTCTTACAAGTTTGCAATCAAGGTGTCAAGTTGAGGTTGTAATTTTCTCAAGGCCCAACTGGGGGAGATTCTGTTCCAAGATCATTCACTTGACCATTACAGTATTCAGTTCCTTGCTGGTTGCATGAAGGCCTCATTTTCTCATTGACTGTTAGCCAGTGGCCCTCCTCAGTCTTTGCCACACGGGCATCCAGCAGCTTCCAACATGGCAGCTGGCTTCCATTAGGGGTGCAAGAGGCAGCCAGCAAGACAGAGTCAGTCTTCTGTAATCTAATCTCAGATGTGACAACCTATCGCAATGGTCATATTTTGTTAGTTAAAATGGACTCACTAGGTGTGTGTGTGTGTGTGTGTGTGTGTGTATAAAATTGATTTTGGAGCAAAAGGCAAAGGAAGAGAGAGAGATAGAAACATCAATGATGAGAGAGAATCATTGATGGGCTTCCTCCTGCACACCCCATACTGGGGATCAAGCCTGCAACCCGGGCATATGCCCTGACCAGGAATTGAACCCTGACCTCCTGGTTCATAGGTCTACACTCAATTACTGAGCCATGCTGGCAGGGCTGGACTCACTAGGCCTTGACTACACTCAAGGATACAGGATCAGACAAGAGCATGAATATAGGAGTGGGGGCTGACCCCCACTCATACTCTTTTGTTGTTATTGTTGTTAATCCTCATCCAAGGATATTTTTCCATTGATTTTTAGAGAGAGTGGAAGAGAGGGGGAGAGACAGAAAAAGAAAAACATCAATGTGAGAGGGACACATCAACTGGTTGCTCCCTGTCCGGGATCAAGCCTGCAACTGAGGTATATGCCCTTGACCAGGATCAAACCCAGGACCCTTCAGTCCTCAGGCCAATGCACTGTTCACTGAGCTAAACCTGCCAGGGCCCCACTCACACTCTTCATAAGTGTTAGAGTGATTTGATTATATGGTCCGGGGCTTGTGAAACTCGGGACTCAGGGATAACTCCAGGTTTATTTATTACTAGAGGCCCGGTGCATGAATTTGTGCACCAGAGGGGTCCCGAGGCCTGGCTGGTGATTGGGACTGATCAGGGCCATCTCACCCAGTCCTGATTGGGGCCGACTGGGGCTGGCTGGCCTGGGGGAGGGATTGCAGGAGGTTGGCCAATGCGGGAGGTTGGCTGTGGGAGCGCACTGATCACCAGGGGGCAGCTCCTGCATTGAGCATCTGCCCCCTGGTGGTCAGTGCGCATCATAGTGATGGGTTGACCGGTCAGTCAGTCGCTTAAGCATCTACTTATATAAAAACCCTGGGTGTAACATTACGGCCAGAAGCGCGACCAAGCGGAAGGAAGTCAGTCCTGGAGGGGTTGTCTTGGAAACGGCTGCGCCCTCTCCTGAGCTGTTTCCTATAAGGGTGGGGTTTGAGGCAGGAACCTGCCCTCGGAACGTGGAGGCATATCTTTATAAAGTGTGCCTCGCCAGCACGGCCAAGGGTGAACCTGAGTTGGGGCAGCTGAAAGGCTTAGAAAAGACAGACAAGAGAATGAAATCTGGGTCTCAGTGGGATGCTGCTTCTCTAAGAGACAGCAACTACCCCCACAGCCATGCCTTTATTTTATAGAAGATGCTAAGAGGCAAAGTAAGGGCATGACCAAGATGTTTACAACATTCTCCTGTGTTTCAATCTTACTCAACTACATGAACCTGAACTCTATCAAGCCTACATCACTCAGGCACATGGGGCCACATGTTTGGAACATAGGTTCAAGCTTACAACTATAGCTGTTGGTTATAATTGTGCTGGGAGGGCCCTGCCCTCCAAGCTGGGACTTGCACGTGGCAATGAGAGGACTGTGCCCTCTCATCAGCCCTAGGCTTGAACCTGTCCAAAACACTATAGCAGCTCCCCACAATAAAGTTTTAATACGTTATATTAGAGGTTGTGGTGGTACTGTTTTACCCACAGTATCTACAGGAATTGCTGCAAATTTACTTCTCGGTGGAAGAACCTTTCATTCCCAATATAAATGACCAATTCCATTAAATGAAACTTCAATTTCTAGACTCAATATAAACAGTGAAGTTGCTAAAACTATTAAAAAGGCCCAACTTCTCTTGGATGAATTCATCATGGCATTCAGTCATGCTATAAACGCCATAGACAGAGTACTAAGAGAAATTATGAATTTGAATGTTGTATTTCGTGGGAAAGTTCTCCTTCTTGGAGAGGATTTTCGACAATGTCTCAGTATTGTACCGCATGCCATGGGATCGGCCATAGTACAAACGAGTTTAAAGTACTGTAATGTTTGGGGATGTTTCAATAAATTGTCTCTTAAAACAAATATGAGATCAGAGGATTCTGCTTATAGTGAATAGTTAGTAAAACTTGGAGATGGCAAACTTGATAGCAGTTTTCATTTAGGAATGGATATTATTGAAATCCCCTGTGAAATGATTTGTAATGGATCTATTATTGAAGCTACCTTTGGAAATAGTATATCTATAGATAATATTAAAAATATATCTAAACATGAAATTCTTTGTCCAAAAAAATGAGCACATTCAAAAATTAAATGAAGACATTTTGGATATACTCGATGGAAATTTTCACACATATTTGAGTGATGATACCATTGATTCCACAAATGATGCTGAAAAGGAAAATTTTGCCATCGAATTTCTTAATATTATTACTCCTTCAGGAATGCTGTGTCATAAATTAAAATTGAAAGTGGTGCAATCATCATGCTATTGAGAAATCTTAATAGTAAATGGAGTCTTCGTAATGGTAATGGTACCAGATTTATTATCAAAAGATCACAACCTAACATTATCGAAGCTGAAGTATTAACAGGATCTACAGAGGGAGAGGCTGTTCTGATTCCACGAATTGATTTGTCCCCGTCTGACACTGGCCTCCCATTTAAATTAATTTGACAACAGTTTCCCGTGATGCCAGCATTTGCGATAATTATTAATAAATCACAAGGGCAAACTCTAGACAGAGTAGAAATATTCCTACCTGAACCCGTTTTTGCACATGGTCAGTTATATGTTGCTTTCTCTCGAGTTTGAAGAGCATGGGATGTTACAATTAAAGTTCTAAATACTTCATCACAAGGGAAATTAGTCAAGCACTCTGAAAGTGTTTTAACTCTTAATGTGGAGTACAGGGAGATATTAGAATAAGTTTAATCACTTTATCAGTCATTGTTTGCATCACTGTTGTTTTTAGATCATGTTTTTGTTGTTTTCATATCATGTTTTTGTCATTTTTATATCATGCCTCTGTTGTTGTTATATCCTTTTGTTACTATTTATTTACTAATAAATTTATATATTATGTTCATATACATTTTACTAATTTCCTTTCATCTCTCACACTTCTATTATAGAGAAAGGGCAAATAGCAATATTACAATATCTCTGCTAATTAATTCCCTTTTAATGTGCATGAATTTTGTGCACCGGGCTACTAGTATGTATATATATATATACTAGAGGCCCATTGCAGGAAGATTCTTGCAAGAATAGGGCTTCCTGAGACCGGAATGAAGCAGAGAAGGGAGCGAATTCCACCAAGGAGGGCTTCACTCCCTTCTCTGCTGCCTTGCTCCCTCCCTTTGCTGCTTCGCCCTCGGCTCCCTCCCGTCTCCTCTGCCTCGGCTCCCTCCCATGTCCTCTGCTTCGCCTCCCTCCCGTGTCTGCCACCTCGCTCCTTCCCTTCTCCGCCACTTTGTTCCCTTCTATGTCTGCTGCCTCAGCTCTGCTCCCATCTCTGCTACCTCCGATCCGTTCCCTTCTCCAGCGCTTGGCTCCCTTCTGCAGTGCTTGGCTTCCTTCTACACTGTCTTCAGTCTTCGCTGGGCGCCTGTGTATGCAAATTGTGTGTGTGTGTGTGTGTGTGTGTATTACATGTGCCAAAAGAACTGGAACTTGAGCAATTTCTTTTTTTGCTTAGAAATTTCTTTCTTGGCCCATATAGCATCACCTGTGTTTAGTCATGCTGACAGCATACTCCTGATAAGATGTGATATGATGAGAAAGGCCCTTCACCTCTGAGAACTTCCTCCCAAAATCTATCACCCCAGGCTAAATGTGAGAAAAAAACTCAGACAGGTCTCAACTGACAGATTCTATAAATTTCCTGACCAGGAAATTCGTGTTTTGATA
This sequence comes from Myotis davidii, assembly GCF_000327345.1. Classification (NCBI taxonomy): domain Eukaryota; kingdom Metazoa; phylum Chordata; class Mammalia; order Chiroptera; family Vespertilionidae; genus Myotis; species Myotis davidii. The sequence goes on from NW_006282187.1 coordinate 164,087, forward strand.
ACCTTCGTGTCAAGGTTATCAAAACAAAGAAAGCCTGAGAGATTGTGTCAACTGACATGCCATGTGGAGTTTTGGAGCACAGAAAGGACACTAGAAAAATTTTAAGGAAGTCTGAATAAAGTATGGACTTTAGTTAAGGATAATGTGTCTGTATTGGTTTGTTAGTTGTTACAAAATCCTGTACTAATCTGTTACAAATAGGGGAAATGGTGTGGGGTGTATGTGGACTCTGTACCATGTTTGTAATTTTTCTGTAAATCTAACTGCTCTAAAATAAAAAGTTTATTTATTTTTAAAAATGTTTTTATTGATTTTAGAGAGAAAGGGAGAGAGAAGAGAGAGAGAAACATCCTTTTGAGAGAGAAACACCAGCTGCCTGGGGATCAAGCTGCAAGCCAGGCATGTGCCTGATGGGAATCAAACTGGCGACCCCTTGGTACATGAGTTGATACTCAACCAACTGAGCCACTCCGGCCAGGCAAAAGTTTATTTTTTAAAAGACCTACTTATTATTTGTAAGGTATAACTTTTGGTATACAAATTAATCATTTCATTAATGATAACATTTACATCTTTGTGTCATGATTTTTTATGAATAGACTAGAGGCCTGGTGAATGAAATTCGTGCACGGGTAGGGTCCCTAGGCTTGGCCAGTGATCAGGGCTGATCTTTGGGGTGACCAGCAGGGTGATCAGGGCCCCTGCTTGCACCTGCCTTGGCCTGGCACCGCCCACTCAGTGGCCCCGTCCCCCACTGCCACCGCTGGTCGCTGTCTGTGGGGCAACCAGCAGGGTTATCAGGGCCCATGCTCACACCCACCTTGGCCTGGTGCTGCCCGCTCGTCAGCCCCGCTCCCCGCTGCTGGTTGCCTTCTGTGGGCGACCAGCGGGGTCATCAGGGCCTCTGCTTGCACCTGCCTTGGCCTGGCACTGCCCGCTCACCTGCTCCACCATCCCGCTGTGGTCCTGTTCTCATCGGTCCCCAACGGGCCGGCAGTGCCTCCACTGCCGCCTGCTGCCATCGTTGCATCGCCGACACCTGCCATGTTTTGCACCACCCCCTGGTGGTCAGTGCACATCTAACTCCTGGTCAGTCAAACTCCCACCCATGGGGACAATTTGCTTATTAGTCTTTTATTATATAGGATGCATAAATTTAATGTATTCATCTTACTAAACAGTTTTGGATTCTCAATATAGGCATTAATGTAAAAAACAATTAGTGACTATTCTTTTTTTAATATAAAAGTTTATTTTTTAGAAAAGTTTTAGGTTCACAGTAGTAAAGTACAGAGATTTTTTTAAAAAATATATTTTTAATTGATTTTTTACAGAGAGGAAGGGAGAGAGACGGAGAGCTAGAAACATCGATGAGAGAGAAACATCGATCAGCTGCCCCCTGCACATCTCCCACTGGGGATGTGCCCGCAACCCAGGTACATGCCCCTGACCGGAATCGAACCCGGGACCCCTCAGTCCACAGGCCGACGCTCTATCCACTGAGCCAAACCGGCTTCGGCAGTACAGAGATTTCTGATATGTCCCTTGCCCCTTCCCCGCTAGCCTCCCCCACTATCAACACAGCACCAGTGTGGTACATTTGTTATAATGAGGGAACCTAAGTTGACATGTCATTATCAGCCCAAGTCCATAGTTTACACTAGGGGTCAACCTTGAGGTTGCACATTCAATGGGGTTTGACTAATGTTTAATGACATGCCCATCATACAGAGTAGTTTTACTGCCCTAAAAATTCCCTGAGCTTTACCTGTTCATCCTTCTCTACCATCCAGTCCCTGGCAACCACTGATCTTTTCACTGTCTTCATTATTTTGCCTTTTCCAGAATGTCAGAGATAGAGTTGGAATCATCCTACACTAATAAAAGACAAACATGCAAATTGACCATACTTTTGCTATGCCTTGAGCCACACCCACCAGCCAACCAAGATGGCGGCTGGCAGCCTCGGAGCTAGAGCGAGCAGGAGGCTTGCTTGCTCCAGTGATGGAGGAAGCCAAGGTTCTCCGCCTGCCACGGCCCTGCTTTGAGCTCCACTGAAAGCAACAAAGTTTCAATATAGAAGGTAAATAAATCCCAGATACCTGCTTTCAGCCAGCTGTGGCCACGGAGCTGGAGTGAGCAGGAGTGGGTTGCCCCTAGTGATGGAGGAAGCCAAGCTTTCCGCAGGCCTCCGCTAAAGGTAACAAAGTTTCAATTATAGAAGGTAAATAAATCCCAGAATAAAAAAAGAAAAAGAAAAAAAGGAGAGGCTGGGAGCTTATGTCACCAGGGTGCTTGGCCAGTCTGAAAACAGCCCTCAGCCCCTCACCCAGACTGGCCAGGCACCCCAGTGGGGACCCCCCACCCTAAAGGGGATGTGGCCAGCCTGAAAACAGCCATCAGCCCTCACCCAGGCTGGCCAAACCTCCAAGGGGTGAGGGTCCCCAATGGGGTGGACATCCTCCGAGGGGTCCCACACTGCAAGAGGGCATAGGCTGGGCTGAGGGACCCCCCGAGTGCACAAATTTTTGTGCACTGAGCCTCCAGTATAATATGATTTTCAGATTGGCTTCTTTCACTTAGTAATGTCATTTAAGTTTCTTCTATGTCTTTTCATGGCTGACAGCTAATTTCTTTTTTGCACTAAATGATATTTCATTGTTTGGATGTTCCACAGTTTATTTATCCACTCAACTGTTGAAGAATATTTTGGTTGCTTCCAAGTTTTGGTAATTATGAATAAAGCTTGTATAAGCATCCATGTGCAGGTTTTTTGTGTAAGTTTTCACTTCATTTAAGTACCAAGTACCAAGAAGTGTGATCGCTGGATCAATTATTTCTTTTTTATGCACTCAATATGCTATAGGATAAAATTCAATTCTTACTGTAATTATGTTTCTGTCAATTTGATGTATTCCTAAATTTTTTCATTTGGTTATTAAATTTTAAAAAAATATATTTTATTGATTTTTCACAGAGAGGAAGGGAGAGGGATAGAGAGTCAGAAACATCGATGAGAGAGAAACATTGATCAGCTGCCTCCTGCACACCCCCTACTGGGGATGTGCCCGCAAGCAAGGTACATGCCCTAGACTGGAATCGAACCTGGGACCTTTCAGTCCGCAGGCCAACGCTCTATCCACTGAGCCAAACCAGTCAGGGCTGGTTATTAAATTTTATGAAGCATATAGGTTTAATCAAGCCACATCAAATTATTGTAATGTTTATCATTATATAATCAGGTTCCTCTTCTGTTTGGCCAAAATTATATTTTTTTCTAGTATTAATATTGCCAACCAAATAATCTTGTTTTATTTTGTTAATCCTCACCTGAGGATATTTTTTCCATTGATTTTTAGAGAATGGAAGCGGGAGGAAGGAGGAGGAGAGAGAGAGAGAGAGAGAAACATCAATGTGAGAGAGACACATCTATCGGTTGGTTGCCTCTAGCACATGCCCAATGCAGGTACATGCTCTTAATCGGGAAACGAACACATGACTTTTCGATGCAGAGGCCGATGCTCTAACCATTGGGAACACCAGCCAGGGCCAACCAAATACTCTTTTTAAAAAAATTTTTTTAAATGTTTTTATTGATTTCAGAGAGGAAGGGAGAGGGAGAGAGAATTAGAAACATCAGTGATGAGAGAGAATCATTGATCGGCTGTCTCCTGCACACTCCCTATTGGGGATTGATCCTGCAACCGGGCATGTGCCCTTGACCGGAATCGAACCTGGGGCCCTTGAGTCTACAGGTTAACACTCTATCCACTGAGCCAAACTAGCTAGGGCCCAAATACATTTTATAACAATAATAGCTACAATTTATTTAGCTTTTACTAGGCCAGGCAGTGTGCCAAGTGCTTCACATACTGGTTTAGTTAGGCCCTTTGTAACAGCTATAAAAAAAACCCTGAATGACAGAGATGGGCATCTAACTTTGCAGCTAGGCCTCATGAGCAGAACTGGATGGTCCCTCCAGCCTCATGGAGACTGGATCAAGACACAGCTACATCTGTAGCAAAAGAAGTCTGTTGCGCCCTAGCCAGTGTGGCTCAATTGGTTGAACATTGTCTGTGCACTGGAGGGCCACTGGTTTGATTTCCCTCCACATGCCTGGGTTATGGGCTAGATGTCCGGTGTAGGAGGCCACCAATCAATGTTTCTCTCTCTCTTTCTCTCACTCTCTCCCTCTTCCTCTTCTTCTCTCCCTCTCCCTCTCTCCCACTCTCTTTCTCCCTTCCTCTCTCTCTAAAATCAATAAAAACATTTTTTTAAAAAAAGAAGTCTGTTGCCAAAACCGGTTTGGCTCAGTGGATGAAGCGTCGGCCTGCGGACTGTAGGGTCCCCGGTTCGATTCCGGTCAAGGGCATGTGCCTTGGTTGCGGGCACATCCCCAGTGGGAGATGTGCAAGAGGCAGCTGATCGATGTTGCTCTCTCATCGATGTTTCTAACTCTCTATCTCTCTCCCTTCCTCTCTGTAAAAAATCAATAAAATATATTTAAAAAAAAAAGAAGTCTGTTGCCTCCAGTCTAATGCTCTTCCTGCTCCCCTTTTTCCAAGGCCACCCTCACTAGCTGAATGGTGTCTCCCTAAATTCATGTGTTGAAGCCCTAACCCCCAGCACCTCAGAATATGACTGTATTTGGAGATAGGGTATTTAAAGAGATAATCAAGTTAATAAGATCAGGGTAATCCAGTCTGACTGGTGTCCTTATAAGAAGAGATTAAGACACAGACACACAGAGGGAAGACCATGTGAGGACACGGGGAGAAGATGGCCATCTACAAGCCAAGGAGAGAGGCCTCAGAAGAAACCACCCTGCCAACACCTTGATCTTATACTTCTAGCCTCCAGAGCTGTGAAAGAATCCATATCCATTGTGTAAGCTGCCCAGTCAATTAGAGCAGCCCCTGCAAACTCATATCACAGGTCCTGTGCCTCTCCCTGCAGGTTCAGAGGCCCTGTCCACTCCAGCTTCTGTTGCTCATAGGCCTCGCCATCTGTCTGCCTTCTGTGTGGCTTCCCACTCTGCTCCCTCTTCTCCTGGGTTGTCTCTCCTCCATCTTCTGCTCTCCCTCTGGAGGTATAATAATACCGGCTAGCACTAGCGTTAACACCTCCTCTGTTCCAGACTGGAGCTCTCGGGGCGGGGGGGGGGGGGG
>NW_006282187.1:169298-172237 GCF_000327345.1 Myotis davidii
CCCACACCCCTTTGAGGTGGATGCTATTATTAGCCTCATACAAAGATGCACCCAGAGCTGGCAGAAGGGAAGGAAATTGTTCACAACTACACAGCTAGTGACAAAAAGAGAATCTGGGTGGCCCTGGCTAGGGCAGAATCTTGGTCCCAGGTGATAGCACAGACCCCTGGCCTATAGGCTGTGTGTGGGCAGGATGGTATGGAAGCAGAGGTTATGCATATGGCAGGCACGGGATTCTTAAAATCTGTGAAGTCAGCAGCATTATTCCCGATTTTCTAGGCAGGAAGGTGAGGGCCTCCAAGGGCTAAGCCATTCAAACGCTGCAATGGGGGAAATCAAAGTGTCTGAGACACTCTAAGGGCAGCTAGACTCTCCAAGGCTTTATGCAGGAAGGAAGAGCTCAAATAGGGTGAGCGGGAGGAATGTTCTTGTGCTTACAGGCTCTTAAGACAATCCGAACTTTCAAGGAACCATGATATAACAGAATGAAATGCTTCCTCTCTCTAATGGCCTGCAGGCTAATCACTCCTGCTGTAGATATATAATTAACTAGAGCAAGCATGTCAAACTCAGGGCCCGTGGGCCGCATGTGACTCACAAAGAATATTTTTGTGGCCCAGCCAATATAACGGTATGTAAGAAATGTTTTAATTAAAATTTTGTAACTTAATTTTTACAATATCCTGTTATACATAGTTATTAATAACAAACGACAACATTCACGAATGACTGATTACTATAATTGCATGTTCAAGAAAAAATATTAATTTTTATTAAAATGTTCTATTATTTTACATTAACGATTACTCATTTATTTCAGCCCTTTGTATTCAGCATGTCTCTATAGAAATAAACCTACATTTCTATGAAAATTGAACCTTTTGTTTTTTTGTGGCCACATAAACTTAAACCTTGTTTATTTGGCCTGTGTTACCGTTTGACTTTGACATGCCTGAACTAGAGGAATTCTGCTTGTGGCTTGAGCAGCCCCTACAAAGTAATGACTGTTTCTCAGAGATTCACAGAAGTCTCCATAACTGGACACAGATCACCAGGGGTCAGCCGACCAACCAGGAGGGAACAAAGGGATTGAGAAAGTTCACACTCCTCTTTGGATCCCTTTCAAAACCTACCTGTCTATGGCCAGCACCCACCTTTTGCCTTGACCCTCCTCCCTTCCCTTAAATAAAAGACACCTGGATTCCAGACCCTTTTAAGATGAATTTTATTAGTCCTTCCGTTAGGTAGAATAGATAGCTACTAGGGAAGGGGGAAAGAAGGTGGAGTTTATTTCACCCATCTTAAGAATTGCCAAACAAGATGACCTGATGCACGAACAAACATTCCAAGATAAGCCACAACATTGTAGAAGGGGATTTTGAAACCTAGTCTGCTAGCCAAGATATCTGGCAGGGGAACCTTAAAACCTAAAGGGGGAAAGTGTATAAAACACCTTGAACCCCCACTAGGTGGGGGCACTCAGACTAGCTGAGTTTTCCATTTGTGCTTTACACACCACGTACACTTTTTAAATTTTTTTATTATTTAATTTAAATCTTCATTGTTGAAAGTATTACATATGTCTCCTTTTCCCCCCATTGACCTCTCCCTGACCAATCCCGCCCCAGCACATGCCCTCACCCCCCTACTCTCTGTGCCAAGTACACTCTTAATAAATTCTTGCTTTCCTTCCTTAATAAATATTTGCTTGCATTGTTTCAACACTGTTCTGTCATTCGTCTGAATTCCTTCTCACAATATTTTTAAAATGTATTTTTATTGTTGATAGTATTACAGATGTCTCCCATTCCCCCCCTTCACCTCCCTATCACCTGTGTCCATGGGTTATGCATATCTATATATGTAAAAGCGAAGCGACCAGCCCTAACCGGTTTGGCTCAGTGGATAGAGCATCAGCCTGCAGACTGAAAGGTCCCAGGTTCGATTCTGGTCAAGAGCATGTACCTTGGTTGTGGGCACATCCCCAGTAGGGGGTGTGCAGGAAGCAGCTGATTGATGTTTCTAACTCTCTATCCCCTCTCCTTTACTCTCTGTAAAAAATCAATAAAACATATATATTTTTAAAAATCTAAAAAAAAAAAGCCAAGTGACCAGAATGACGGAACAGCTGGAACAACTGGTCACTAAGACGTGCACTGCAGTGGCCAACCGGCCAGATAGGGGCCCTGATTGGCCCCCCCAACCTCCAGTGGCCCCCCTGCTGGCCCCGCCCCTTTGGATCCCTTTGGATCCCATCGGAGGGGGGCTGGCCAACCTCCTGCAGCCCCTCCCCCTGGCTGGCCCAGCCCCCATTGGCCCCATTGGCCCCCACTAGGGTGGGCCTGCTGGACCCCACCTGTGCATGAATTCGTGCACCGGGCCTCTAGTAAGTATATAAGTTCTTTGGTTTATCTCTTCTTATCTCCCCAACCCCACATCAAAGTACGTCAGTCTGTTCCATGCCCGCCTGCTTCAGATCTTATTTTGTTGGTCAATTCATTTTGTTCATTAGATTCCACAAATAAATGAGATCTTGTGATATTTATCTTTCTCAGCTTGTCTTATTTCACTTAGCATAATATTTTCCAGGTCTATTCCATGCTGTCCCAAAGGATAAGAGATCCCCTTTTTTTTTATGTCCCTGATTCTATTATGATCACGTACGTCAGTGTTCCATGCCCGCCTGCTTCAGATCTTATTTTGTTGGTCAATTCATTTTGTTCATTAGATTCCACAAATAAATGAGATCTTGTGATATTTATCTTTCTCAGCTTGTCTTATTTCACTTAGCATAATATTTTTTCGGCTTAAAGGAACTTTCAGCATTTCATATAATACTGGTTTGGTGGTGATGAACTCCTTTAGCTTTTCCTTATCTGTGAAGCTCTTTATCTGACCTTCAATTCTGAATGATAGCTTTGCTGGATAAAGTAATATCT
>NW_006282187.1:175465-179762 GCF_000327345.1 Myotis davidii
GTTACTCTTTCCTCCTAGTTGTAGGACTTCCACTCAGCCAGTGCTCCTGTGGTTCTGGATGGTGTCCGTTCTGTCTTTTAGTTTCACTTTTGAAATGGTTGTTCAAGGCAGCAAACTCCGGCGTTAACCTATGCCGCCATCTTGGTTCTCCTGTGCAGAAGCTTTTTATTTTGATGTAGTCTAGTTTGTTTATTTTCTCCTTAGTTTCCTTTTTCCTAGGAGATGTATCCATATACATATTGCTACATGAGATGTCTGAGATTTTACTGCCTATGTTTTCCTCTAAGATTTTTATGGTCTCATGCCTTATATTTATGTCTTTTATCCACCTTGAGTTTATTCTTGTGTATGGTGTAAGTTGGTGGTCTAGTTTTCATCTTTTTGCTTGTATCTGTCCAGTTTTCCCAGCACCATTTGTTGAGAAGATTGTCTTTACTCTATTTTATGTTCTTGACTCCTTTGTTAAATATTAATTAAGCATAATGGCTTGGGTTGATTTCTGGGGTCTCTGTTCTGATCCAATGGTCTATATACTTGTCCTTGTGCCAGTACCAGGTTGTTTTGATTATAATGGCTTTGTAGTATAATTTGATATCTGGTATTGTGATCCTTCCTACTTCATTCTTCTTTCTCAACATTGCTGCATCTATTCGGGGTCTGTGAAGTATGCCATTGGAATTTTAATAGGGATTTTGTTGAACCTGTAGATTGTTTTGGGTAGTATAGTCATTTTAATGATCTTCCTTCTTCCAATCCATGAACATGGTATATACTTTCACTTGTTTGTATCTTCCTCTATTTCTTTTACCAATGTCCTATAGTTTTCCAAGTACAGGTCTTTTACCTTATTGGTTAAGTTTATTCCTAGGTATCTTTCTGTTGTTGTTGCAATGGTAAATGGAATTGCTTTTTTTGTTTCTCTTTTTGAGAGTTCATTATTGGTATATAAAAATGCCATCGAGCTGAAACCGGTTTGGCTCAGTGGATAGAGCGTCAGCCTGTGGACTCAAGGGTCCTGGGTTCGATTCCGGTCAAGGGCATGTACCTGGGTTGTGGGCACATCACCAGTGGGGAGATGTGCAGGAGGCAGCTGATCGATGTTTCTCTCTCATCGATGTTTCTAGCTCTCTATCTCTCTCCCTTCCTCTCTGTAGAAGAATCAAAAAAATATATATTTTTAAAAAAATGCCATTGAGCCCTGGCCAGTTTTGGCTCAGTGGATAGAGCATCAGCCTGTGAACTGAAGGGTCTGAGGTTCGATTCGGGTCGGGGGCATGTACCTTGGTTGCGGGCACATCCCCGGTAGGGTGTGTGCAGGAGGCAGCTGATCGATGTTTCTCTCTCATCCATGTTTCTAGTTCTCTCTCCCTCTCCCTTCCTCTCTGTAAAAAAATCAATAAAATATATTTGTAAAAAATGCCGATTTGTGGATGTTGATTTTGTGTCCTGCTACCTTGCCGAATTCATTATTAAGTCTAGTAGTTTTCCTTCTAGTTGTAGAATTTTCACACAGCCAGCCTTCCTGTGGTTCTGCATGATATTCGTTTTGTCTTTTAGTTGTAGTTTTAATGTGGTTGTGCGAGGCCGCAAGTTCGAGTGTTTACTTATGCCACCATCTTGGTTGTCGTTCACCTTCAATTTTAAATGATAGTCTCACTGGATACAGTAGTCTTGGATTTAGGCCTTTGCTTTTCATTACCTTGAGTACTTCATGCCACTCTCTTCTGGACTAAAATGTTTCTATTGAAAAGTCAGCTGAAATTCAAATGGGAACTCCTTTGTAGGTAATATTCTGTCTCTTTCTCGTTGCCTTTAAGAGTCTCCCATTGTCTTTAACATTTTCCTTTTTAATTTTTAAAAATATATTTTTATTGATTTCAGAGTAGAAGGCAGAAAGAGATAGAGACATCAACGAGGAGAGAGAATCATTGATTGGCTGCTTCCTGCATGCCCCCTACTGTGGACTGAGCCCACAACCTGGGCATGTGCCCTAACCAGGGATTGAACTGTGACCTACTTGTTCATAGGTTGATGCTCAACCACTGAGCCACGTTGGTTGGGCAATATTTGCCATTTTAATTATGATGTGTCTAGGAGTTGGTCTCTTTGAGTTCATCTTGTTTGGGACTCTCTTGTGTCTCCTGAACTTCTGTGACATTATCCTTCCCCAGGTTGGGAAATTTTCTGTAATTATTTTTTTAAACGGGTTCTCTGTTCCTTGCTCACCCTCTTCCCCTTCTGGTATTCCTATAATGTGGATGTTGTTATGTTTCATGTTGTCCCAGAGGTCTCTTAAGCTATTTTCTGTTTTTTAATTCTTTTTTTCTATTTGCTGCTCTAATTGGGTATTTATTTCTACTTTGTCTTCCAAATCACTGATTTGATCCTGTTTCATCCTATCTACTTTTAACAATTTCCAGTGTGCTCTTGATGTCAGATATATCATTCTTCACTTCTGGCTGGTTCTTTATTTATGGCCTCTATTTCTCTTTTCATGCTGTTGTAATTTGCACTAAGTTCTTTAAGAATCTTTATTACCATTGCTTTGAACTCTATGTCTGGTAGGTTGCTTGCTTCTATCGCATTTAGTTCTTTTTCTGGAGATTCCTTCTTTTCTCTCATTTGGGGTTGTTTCTTTGTCTCCCCATTTTAGCAGTCTCTTTGTATTTGCTTCTATATATTAGATAGAACTGCTATGCCTCCCAGTCTTTGTGGGATGGTCTTATGTAGAAAGTGTCTTGAAGGGTCCAGTGGTGTAGTCTCCTTGTTCACTTGAGCTGGATGCTCTAGGAATGCCCCTTGTGTGTGTTGTTTGGACTCTCCTGTTGTAATTGGGACTTGATTGTTGATGTCCCATTCATGGGAGAGTTCTTCCCTCCAACTTACTACAAGTGAGGCTCAACCCCAATGACCTCATAACAGCTGTTATACAGTTGCTTTGGGTCCACCATTTGTAGAGTTTGCTCAATTTTGTTCGGATATTGGTGAATCTGGTCCTTTGGTGTGTCTCTCCTGGGCCTCCTGGGAGCTTCTCTAGTGCAGTGAATGTGAGTCCCTTTCTGGCCCTGGGCAACCTGACTGAGGTCTGAGAAATTGAATCCCCTAAAGTCCAGTGGTTGGGGATTCCTTAGCCCAGAGGCTGGGTCTGCCTTGAGTCTTGCACCAATTGTCCCTGTTCTCAGCTGTACTCCATTCCCCTATGGAGCTGGTCCTTCAGGTATCAGCTGCAAGCACTTGGAGTCATGCTGGCTTTTGTCTTACGGAGCATCTGGGATGGTGTCTGCAGTGACCCAAACTGCTTTTTCTGACTAATTAAATCAGGCAAAGACTCAAAGGCTCCAGATACCCTCCTCTGCATGCAGACTGATTGGATTCTGTCTGGAGTAGCCTTAAGCAATCATCCTCAGGTGGGGCAAGGGATTTTCCAATAGGGTGGGTCAACTGTCTTCCCCCAAAGCAAAAGCTGCCTGGATACCAAAGGTTTGCCTGAGAATGATGACCTCTGCAGCATGAGGGTATGACTCAGCACAAGAACCCAAGGTCTGCCTTCTGACCTCTAATCCCAAGTCCCCAAGCCCTTGCTTATTCTTACACAGCTCCAGTCCAATTTTCCCTCCCTCTGCCAGAGCCCAAGGTGAGTGGCTGCACTCAAAATTTTGTGTGTTAGCCCTTTAAGGGGGTGCCTGCATTTCCAGCTGTCTCTCCCTAGCAGACAGCAACCCTGCTGTTTTTCAAGCCATGTATTATGTGGGGACCTTTCTCAGTTCTGGTGCTCTCTGCTGGGGGGCCCAGCTTGAGGATTAGACCCCAGAGTTCTCAGTGGCAACCCCCCATAGCTGAGATATCTCTCCAGAACTTCAGCAGCTATCTATGGGAGCCCAGCCTTTTGTAACTCCACTCTTCCTACCAGTCTTTATGAGGTCTCTACTTTCCATTCTTGGATACCAGGGTTCTCTCCAGCTAGTCTTCAGTTAATTATTCAGGGTGTTTTCGTTTGTTTTTGTATTTTAATTATAATTCTAGTTTGGTCCTGGGAGTGTGTCTGTGAACTTCCACCTACTCCGTCATTTTGTCATAATATTTTCTTTTTTTTTTAAAATATATTTTATTGATTTTTTACAGAGAGGAATGGAAAGAGATAGATAGAAACATGGACGAGAGAGAAACATCGATCAGCTGCCTCCTGCACACCTCCCACTGGGGAAGTGCCCCAACCAAGGTACATGCCCTTGACCAGAATTGAACCCGGGACCCTTCAGTCCTAAGGCCAACGCTCCATCCCCTGAGCCAACCTGGC
>NW_006282187.1:180093-185517 GCF_000327345.1 Myotis davidii
TTACATGAGTCTCCTTCCCCCCCCATTGATCTCTCCTTGGCCACTCCCACCTCCCAGCACATGCCCTCAACCCCCTACTGTCTGTGTCCATTGGTTAGGCTCATATGCATGCATACAAATCCTTTGGTTCATCTCTTACTCCCTCACTCCCCTGCCTTCCCTCATAGATGGGACAGTCTGTTCAATGCTTCTATATCTCTGGTTCTATTTTTGTTCATCAGTTTATGTTATTCATTATATTCCACAAATGAGTGAGATCATGTGATATTTATCTTTCTCTGACTGGCTTATTTCACTTAGCATAATGCTCTTCAGTTCCATCCATGCTGTTGCAAATGGTAAGAATTCCTTCTTTTTCACAACAGCGTAGTATTCCATTGTGTAGCTGTACCACAGTTTTCTAATCCGCTCATCTGATGATGGGCATTTAGGCTGTTTCCAAATCTTAGCTATTGTAAATTGTGCTGCTATGAACATAGGGGTGCATATATCCTTTCTGATTGGTGTTTCTGGTTTCTTGGGATATATTCCTAGAAGTGGGATTACTGGGTCAAATGGAAGTTACATTTTTAATTTTTTGAGGAAACTCCATACTGTTTTCCACAGTGGATGCACCACTCTGCATTCACCAGCAGTGCAAGAGGGTTCCTTTTCCCCTGCATCCTCACCAGCACTTGGCGTTTGTTGATTTGTTGATGATAGCCATTCTGACAGGTGTGAAATGGTACCTCATTGCTGTTTTTCAAATAGGTTTGCATTTTCTTGCTTCCTCTCTTCTCTTTCAGGCACCTTCATGATGCTAATGTTGGCATGCTTGAAGTTGTCCCAAGGACTACTTACACTATCTTCATATTTTTGGATTCTTTTTTCGTTTTGCTGTTCTGGTTGGGTGTTTTTTGCTTTCTTATGTTCCAAATAGCTTATTTGATTCATGGTGTCCTCTATTCCAGCGGTCGCCAACTGGTGGTCCATGAGGTCCGAAAGGTTGGTAACCACTGATTTAAGGAAATCTTTGGAGCAACGGTCACCAACTGCTGGTCCACGGGTGACTGGTCGTCTGTGAGGTTTGAAAGTCTGGCGACCACTGGTCTAGTCTACTTTATTTTTAAAATATATTTTTTTATTGATTTCAGAGAGGAAGGGAAAGGGAAACATCAATGATGAGAGAGAATTATTGATCAGCTGCCTCCTGCATGCCCCCTGCTGGGGATCAAGCCCACAACCCAGGCCTGTACCCTTGACTGGAATTGAACCAGAAACCCTTAAGTCCATAGGCCAATGCTGTATCCACTGAGCCAAACTGGCTAGGACTCTACTTTTGATTCCCTATAAATGATTTCATTTAGTGTATCCTTCATTTTATACTGGTTCTTTTTTATGGTTCCTGTCCTTTTTGGGGCTGTTGAAGTTCTCACTAAGTTTAGTGAGCATCCTTATAACCATTGTTTTGAACTCTGCATCTGGTAGTTTGTTTGCTTCCATTTTATCTAGTTCTTTTTCTGGAGATTTCTCCTGGTTTTTCATTTGGAATATGTTTATTTACCTCCGTAATTTGGCTGCTAACATGTGTTTGTTTCTATGTATTAGTTAGAGCTGCTATGTTTCCTGGTCTTGGTAGAGTGGCCTTAGTGTAATAGGTATTCTGTAGCACCAGTGGTACAGCCTCCCCAGTCACCTGAGCTGGGCGCTCCAGGTGTGCCCCTGTGTAGGCTGTGTGCGCTGTCCTCTTATAGATGAGCCTTGACTGCTGTTGGCATCACTGGGAGGGATTGGCCCCCAGGCCAATTGGCTGTGAAGACCAGTTGCGACTACAGTGGAAGAGCTGCTGTTCAGGGGTTGACCCTATGGAACAGGATTTGATTCAGTGGGTTTTTTGGTGCTCATTGAGTCCAGCCCTTGAGTGTGTTACTCGTGGAGGTGGTAGGGTTGTAATCTGACATGGTCTGAATCTGTCCACTGGGTGCACTGGCTCTGGGGCCTCCTGGGAGATGTAAAGCCAGCCTCCCTGGGGTCACCTAGCACAAGCTACAGAGCTATCTGAAGATGACTGCCACTTGTGTTGGGCTTGGAGGTGCCAGGAGAAGCCAAATGTGAACCAAGGCGGGCTGCTGCTCGTGCTGGGCCTGGGCCACTTATGAAGAGGTATAAGGCATGCTAAAGCCAGATGCTGCTTGTTTGAGATACTTTAGAAAAACCCGGAGGCAATAGAGGCCAGTTGTATGGAAAAGCCACTGGGGACTTAGATGAGCCCAAAAGTTGGGTGGGGCTAGGTCTCAGGGAATCACTAGGGTGGGGCGAACAGTGTGAGTCAGGTTGATGGAGACTTAGATATGGCACCCACTTGTTGTCTCTCTGGGGGGAAGGGCTCAGCAAAGGAACAATGGCCTCTCCCAGCACTTTTGTCTAGGAAAAAGCTGCCTCCCAGCTCTTGCCCTGATGCAAGACAAGTTAGTTCCTCCCCAGATGTCCCAGGTTCCTTTCAGGCTGTTGCCTCAGCTGGAGCTCAGAGGGAGTGAGTTCGAATAAGTCCATGTGTGGGCCCTTTAAGAGGAACTGGCTGCAACCCTACCGGCCCTCCATCTCTTTCAGCCTCAATCCACGCTGGTTTTTACAGCCCACGGTTATGGGCTTTCTCTTCCCAGCACTGAAACCCTGGGCTAAAGGGTCTGGTATCAAGGTGGGACCACTTGCTCCTCAGGGGGGACCTCCACAGCCAAGATATCCCTCTTGATTAAAAATGTCTACATGTGGGTGTGGGACCAGCCTGTGCCATGCCTCCACCCCTCCTCCCAATCTGAATGTGGCTTCTTCAATTCACTAGTTGTAGGACTCCCATTCATCTAGATTTCAAGAGGTTTTGACTGATGGTTATTCTGAAGATTAGTTGTATTTTTGATGTGGTTGTGAGAGTATTTGAGTACTGCATTTACCTACACTGCCATCTTGACTGGAAGCCCTTGGGAACGAAGTTCTGATACATGTTACAACATGGATGAACCTGAAAACATTTGCTAAGTGAAATAAACCAACAATTAATTTCTTTCTTTCTTTCTTTTTCTTTCTTTCTTTCTTTCTTTCTTTCTTTCTTTCTTTCTTTCTTTCTTTCCTTCTTTCTTTCTAATTTCTTTCTTTTTTTGGTTAATCCTTACCCAAGTATATTTTTTTCCATTGATTTTTTAGAGAGAGTGAAAGGGAGAGAGAGAGAAACATCAATGTGAGAAAGACACATAGATTGATTGCCTTCCACACATGCCCAGATTGGGGCAGGGGATTTAGTCTGCAATCAAGGTACATGCCCTTAACCAGAATTGAACCCAGAACCCTTCAGTCCAAGGGCTATTGCTCTATCTACTGAGCCAACTGGCCAGGACAACAATTTCTTTTAAAAAATTTAATTGATTTTAAATATAGCTGTTAAAAACAAAAATTGATTTTAGAGAGAGAAGGGAGAGAAACATCATTTTTTTTTGTTCCACTTATTTATGCATTCATTGATTGCTACTGTATGTGCCCTTTCCAGGGATCAAACCCGCAACATTGGTTATCTAGATGATGCTCTAATCAATTGAGCTACTTGGCGAGGGCCAAGCCAATAATTTCATTTCTGAAATGCATGAAGCTCTATGTACAGAAAGCCTTTCTCCTCTTAGCATCTGGGTGGGCTTTAAACACAGATCTGAAGGCCTCACTCCCTTTATGATATAGACTAGTAGATTTACTTGAATGACAGTGTATTTCTGGAGGGACATACATAGGCAGCATGAGGGAGGAAAGCTGGGTGGATAGGAAACCAGAGAGAGGGGAAGCCTGGCTCATGTGAATAGTTTCAGCATGCTCTGGGGCACAGGTTCTGTCTCTGGTTGTCTAGCACCTGGCCCTGGGGTGATCAAGGCCAAGGAATGGTGTGTGTCTGATGACAGAGGTGGTTGGGAGGATCAGCTCTGGATTGGTTGGTCTGCACATGAAAGGCCTGCTACTTGGCATGTCTCTAGGAACTGGGCAGCAAGACCCCAGGATATCAAAGCATCAGAATATAGAAAATAAAAGATATGATTAACGAGCAAAGAGAAGGAGCAGCATTGCCAAGGCTCAGATAAGAAAGCTGGAACAGGACTGGGGGCTGGAAGTCACCATCCCAGTGGGAAATGGCAGATTCTAAGATACAAATCAGGTAGGAGGTTGGGGAACCACATTGTATCTTTTTCATGCCCTCTGTCTTTGAGCCTTGTCTGGAATGGAGGGGTTGAGGGAATTGTCAAGACTCAGCTTGGGGTTCAGGCCAATAGTGCCACACTGCTAGGGCTCTGTCTCTGTCTCGTCCTCCTGGCTGGTACATTCAGTTATTAATGGACATCTAACTTTTCCACAAGACCTTCTCTAACAGTTTGTAGTGAAGGATCAGGGTTTAGGTTTTGCCTCTTTTTAAAATTTCTGATCTGGTGGCCTGGCTAGGTAGTTCAATTTGTTAAAGTGTCATCCAAGCCCTAACCGGTTTGGCTCAGTGGATAGAGCATCGGCCTGTGGACTCAAGGGTCTCAGGTTCGATTCCGGTCAAGGGCATGTACCTTGGTTGCGGGCACATCCCCAGTAGAAGGTGTGCAGGAGACAGCTGATCAGTGTTTCTCTCCCATCGATGTTTCTGACTCTATTACTCTCCCTTCCTCTCTGTAAAAAAATCAATAAAATATATTTTTTAAAAAAGCGTCATCCCAATACCCCAAGTTGTGAGTTCGATCTCTGGTCAGGGCACATGAAACCAAGATGGCGGCATAGGTAATCACCTATACTTGCTGCCTCCCACAACCACATCAAAATTACAACTAAACGGCAGAACAACTACCACTCAGAACCATGGGAAAATTGGCTGAGTGGTAATTCTACAACTAGAGAGGTGAAGAAAGCTCATTGAGACCGGTAAGAGGTGCGGAGGTGCGGAAAGTGCTGGCACCTGGATGTGCTGTTCTTTAAACTGGGAGGGAGATATAAGCTCCCACTTGCTCTGAGTTCCAGTTACGGGTGAGACTCTGGGGGACCCAGACATATATGGGGAGAAACTGGACTGTGTGGCGTTGGGACAGGAATGTAAGGGTGGCTTACTCTTAGAGGTGCTCGCAGCATTCATTGTTCCTGCATGGGTGCGCAGGACGCGGAGAACCAGGGACTTCTCCGGTTCAGGAAAGCAATTGCTGTTTGCTCTGCCCTGGTGATTCCCAGAGACCCCACCCCACCCAATTTACAACCCCACCCAAGCTGTGGGCATCAGCTTTTGCATATGAATGGCCTGTCCTTTCGCCTAAAACAAACTGCAGCTGGGTCAGAGAGCTCCAGAGGTTCCAAAAGAAGGTCCACTACCTGGCAGCAGCAGCAGCCTTGCTTCACAGCTGGGCCTCCTCTGGGCACTTCCAAACCCCATACAAAGAGGAA
>NW_006282187.1:185851-190557 GCF_000327345.1 Myotis davidii
CTCTTTTTTAAAAAAAATAATTTTATTGATTTCAGAAAGTAAGGGAGAGGAGACAGAGACAGAAACATCAGTGATAAGAATCACTGATCAGCTGCCTCCCACACACCCCACATCGGGGATCGAGCCTACAAGGCAAGAAATGAAAGTGATGAATAACAAGAACCTACAACCAAGATTACTCTATTCAGCAAAGCTATCATTCAGAATTAAAGGTCAGATAAAGAGCTTCACAGACAAGAAAAAGCTAAAGGAGTTCATCACCACCAAACCAGTATTATATGAAATGCTGAAGGGTATTTTCTAAGAAGAGGAAGGAAAAGGTAAAGATAAAAATTATAAATAACAAAGTGACAATAAATACATTTCTATCATCAAGTGAATCTAAAAATCAAGTGAATAAAAAATCTGACGAACAGAATAAACTGGTGAATATAATAGAATCAGGGGCATAGAAAGGGAGTGGACTGACAATTCTTGGCGGGGGGAGAAGAGGGTGTGGGGGTACAGGAAGAGATTGGACAAAAATCTTACACCTATGGACGAGGACAATGTGGGGGAGGAATAAGGGCATGGGGTGGGGTGGAAACCAGTTGAAGGAGAGCTATGGGGGGCGGGGGAGAGAAAAGAGGAAAAATTGTAATAATCTGAACAGTAGAGATTTGTTTAAAAAAAAATTCTAACCGGTTGAGAAGTAATACAGAGTTTATACACCAAATAACTCAGACAACAGCCTGATTGGTTTAGACCCTGGGCAAGGAGATGAGTCAATTGAGAATGGACTTGGATGTAGAGACAATGTCAAATTGCTTTATAACTTTCTAAACACTTCTGCTTGAAGCCTGTGCCTCTCTTATTGTAGACAACCTTGAGTGGGTAGCAGTATGAGGAGAGAGGTGGTGTCATTTTGGCTACTCTCAGAGCTGGCACACAGGAGATTATTATGGGTTGAATTGAGTCCTCACAAATTTATATGTTACTAGGGGTTCAGTGCATGAATTCGTGCACCTTGAAAGGAACCACAGGCCGCAAGGCTGCAGTGGGCACAGGGGCAGGTCTAGGCCCATTCTCTATGCCCCTGCCCGGACCTTCCCGCCGCGGCTCCCTGTCTACCGGAAGCCCCACTCACACCTGCTGATGGCGCAGAGTGATTGGGGCCTGCACCAGCAGTGGGTGGGAGTGGGGCTGGTGCCATCAGTGGGTGCGAGTGGCAGTTGCTGCTCTGATCACCCCTCAGGAGCAGGAGGAGGTGGAGAAGCCCTCAGGGGCGATCGGGGCCAGCAACTGCTGCTTGCCCCTGACAGTGTTAAGTGATTGGGACTGGTGCCAGGTGCTGGCAGCAGGTGCGAGCAGTGGCTCCGGCACTGGCTGCAGGTGCAAGCGGTGCTGGCACTGGCAGTGGGTGCGAGCGGGGCTGTCGCCAGCAGTGGGTGCAAGCGGTAGCTGCCATCCCCGATTGCCCCTCAGGAGCAGGGGTAGGTGGACAAGCCCTGAGGGGTGGTTGGGACTGGCAGCCGCCACTCGCACCTGCTGACAGTGCCAAGTGATCGAGGCCGGTGCCGGGCACCGGCAGCAGATGCAAGCAGCAGCTCTGGTGCTGGCAGCGGGTGTGAGCGCCCAGTGGGACTGTGGCACAAGGGAGCAAATAATTTTCAGTACCACCTGAGGCTCACTCCAATAACAGTGACTGGTGCCCCCGCTCACCTGTTCCACCATCCTGCCATGGCCAATGCCCGCCATGCTCTGTGCTCTGCCACCTGCTGCTGATGCCCACCATGTTCCATGTGCGCCCCCTGGTGGTCAGCACACGTCATAGCGACTGGTTGGTTGTTCAGCCGTTTGGTCTATTTGCATATTAGGGTTTTATACATATAGATCATCCTAACCCCCAGGGCCTCAGAATGTGAGCCTATTGAGGAATAGATTCATTGCAGATGTAATTAGTTAAAAAAGTCACATTGGAGCTGAAACCAGTTTGGCTCAGTGGATAGAGCGTCGGCTTGTGGACTGAAAGGTCCCGGGTTCGATTCCGGTCAAAGGCATGTACCTGGGTTGCGGGCACATTCCCAGTAGGAGGTGTGCAGGAGGTGGCTGATCGATGTTTCTCTCTCATCGATGTTTCTAACTCTCTTTCTCCCTTCCTCTCTGTAAAAAATCAATAAAATATATTTTTAAAAAAAGTCACATTGGAGTAGGGAGGGCCTTAAATCCAATATGAGTGGTGTTCTTATAAAAAGGGGAAATTTGGACATAGACATCCACAGAGGGAAGATGTCATCTGCAGATGAAGGCAGAGATCTCAGTGAGGCAACCAGAACTGTGAGATCCTAAATTTCCATTGTTGACGTCATCCTGGCAAACTAATACATAGACCTTCTGTTGAAAGAGTGCAGACGTTCAACATTCCCATGTAAGCTGGCCCACTTGGCAGGACTGAGTCCTGAAGGGAGATATCATAAACACTGAACACTCAAGTCTCGGCCAACTCAAGTGCATGTCAAACTTTTGGCAGTTAAGCCCCTAAGATGACTTTTGTTTTTTAAATTTTTAAAAGATTAACTTTAGAGGGAGAGAGGAAAGGAGGGAGGGAGAGAAAGACAGAGAGAGAGACATCAATTTTGTTGTTCTATTTATTTATGTATTCATTGGTTGTTGTTTTTTTTATCCTCACCTGAGGATATTTTTCCATTGATTTTTAGGGAAAGTGGAAGAGAGAAGGAAAGACAGAGAGAAATATCGATGTGAGAGAAACACATCAATTGGTTGCCTACTGCATGCGCCCTGAACAAGGCCTGGGCTGGGGAGAAGCCTGCAACCGAGGTACATGCCGTTGACTGGAATCAAACCCAGGATACTTCAGTCTGCAGGCCAACACTCTATCCACTGAGCCAAACCGGCCAGGGCCATTGATTGATTCTTGTATGTGACTTGACCAGGGATCAAACCCACAACCTTGGTGTGTCGGGACAATGCTCTAACCAACAGAGCTACTCAGCCATGGCATGATTTTTGTTTTTTAATTGAGATGAAATTCACATAACAGAAAATTCATCTATCTATTTTATTTATTTCTACCTACCTCACCTGAGGACATGCTTAGAGAGAGGAAGAGAGAGAAAGAGAGAGGAAAAACATGGATGTGAGAGTGCAACATCCATTGGCTGCCTCCTGCATGCCCCCAACTAGGGATCGAGCCTACAACTGGGCGTGTGCCCTTGACTGGGAATCGAACTGACAACCTCCGGGTATATGGGACAGCATCCAACCAAGCCACACCGGCCAGGGCTGTCTTGAAATTCTTAATAATTTTTTTAAATTTTATTTTTAATTGTGGTAAAATACACATAACATTTATCATTTTTAACTAAACAGTTCAGGAGCATTAAGTACATTCACATTGTTGTGCAACCATCACTGCCATCATCTCCAGAACTTCCTCATCTTCCCAAACTGAAACTCTGTCCCCATTAAACACTTACTTCTCTTCCCCCTCTCTCAGTCCCTGGCACCCACCATCTACTTTCTGTCTCTATGGATCTGACTCCTCTACCACCTCATATAAGTGGAATCATACAATATTTATCCTTTTGTAACTGCTTATTTCACTGAACATAATGTCCTCAAGATTCATCCAGTTGTAGCACTGTCAGAATTTCCTTCTTTTCTAAGGCTGAATAATATCCCATTGTATGAATGGACCACATTTTGCTTATCTGAAATTCTTAATTTTGAACATTTTATCTTTGCACCGGGCCTCACAAAGTATGTAGCTCGACCTGCTGGCTTCTATCACACTAAATCAAACAGTGTACACATATATCCTTCTACTTGCCTGCTTGGAGCACACCTAGTAGTGACTTGGGAGGTCTTGGCCTCCTCCTTCCCCCTGTTCCCTGCCTCCATTGTCCTCCTTGACATGCTGCCCACACCTTCCAGTCTGTCGGATTTTAAGGCTATAACCTGCATGAATGAGGGGGAAGGGGGGCTTAAAGGGCTTGAAAAGGGTGCAGGAGAGGGAAGGGGGTGCTTTATACACATCATCTCTCTAAATTAAAAATGTTTAAGACAGCAGTTTTAAACTGAAGGGTTTAAAAATAACTTGCAAAATACTGCACTTTTTGCCCTAACCAGTTTGGCTCAGTGGATAGAGCATCGGCCTGTGGACTCAAGGGTCCCAGGTTCGATTCCGGTCAAGGGCATGTACCTTGGTTGCAGCCACATCCCCAGTGAGGAGTGTGCAGGAGGCAGCTGATCGATATTTCTCTCTCATCGATGTTTCTAACTCTCTATCCCTCTCCCTTCCTCTCTGTAAAAAATCAAGAAAATATATTTAAAAAAACCAAAAAACAACAACACTGCACTTTTATTTCCTAAGTCACAGAAGCAGATGAGTGAAATGTTTTAGGATTTAAAAATTTACCAAACTATGAGGAAACCAAGATGGTGGCATAGGGTAAACACCGGAGATTGCTGCCTCACACAACCACTTCAAAAATACAACTAAAAGACGGAACGGACATCACCCAGAACCACAGGAAGGCTGGCTGAGGGGAAATTATACAACTAGAAGGAAAGAGAAAAGCATACCGAGACTCAGAGGAGGTGCGGTGCAGAAGTAAAATACAAAGGTGCGGAGGTGCATGCAGAGAGGGCTGGCGGCTGAGGTCACGATTGTCTTTTTTAATCAGGAGGGAGTCTCAGGCTCTTAG
>NW_006282187.1:192087-221394 GCF_000327345.1 Myotis davidii
GAGACCTATGGGGGGAGGGAGAGGAACAACTGTAATAATCTGAACAATAAAGATTTAATTTAAAAAAAATAAAAAATAAAAATTTACCAAAATAAAATCAGAAAGCCTATTTACAAAGGTTTATGCTTATTTTTCTGAGGGTCTGGGCCCCAGGTGCCTTCACAACTTATTTTATCTTCACTCTCCATGCAATGCGCAGACCTGGCTACCCTCCATCTTTGACACATCTCTTTCTAAGTTTCCCTAATTTATTCATTTTTAATTATCAACTTTAAATAGTTGCAGTGTTGTCATTTTGCTCATCAACCCCACCCCTGCCTTCTCCAGCAGAACACATGTCATTACTAGATACCCTGTAAAAACCCTTTAAATGTCATTGCCCCCCTCCTGGCCCAGCCCAGTCCACACAACCAATGAGAGATGGCAGCCCAGTGGGTGAAATTTAAGCAGAGGGAATGATCAAGGTGTAAAGCCACTCCCAGCAGGGACAACAGCACTGACAAGGGTCTGGCATCCAAAGAAATGAAGACTAGTTCCCCTTCACCTCTGGTGTGACCTTGGCTTTCAAGGCCTCCCACTGCATTCCTCAGCCCAGCCTGTTGTGGGGATTTGTACATCTTTGAGAGACACATATTCCGCTGCTGCCCTCCCTGGGAAAGGCCTACACATATACACCTGCCTTCAGAGCATCTGCCCTGAGATTCTGGTTCCAGCATCCATGGCTCTTCTTAGAAAGCCTGTGGCCTGCATGTAGGCACTCTGACTCTCTGAGGGGTCCCCATGTGAACTTCCTGGTTGCCATATATTCTGTGTCAAGGCAGACCATCCCATCACTCAATGTTCCTGTTTTCCTGGGATACAGCCATTTTATTTACTTGCATGCAGGAGAAAACTTACATTTATTTGTAAGTAAAAAATGGCTTGGTAGTTCAGTGGGTTAGAGCTTCGTCCAGATACCCCAAGGTTGTGGATTTGATCCCCAGTCAGGGGACATACAAGAGTCAACCAATAAACGCATAAATAAGCAGAACAACAAATAGATGTTTTCTCTCTCTCTCTCTCTCTAAAAAAAAAAAAAAAAAAAAAAAGAACGAGGCTGGAATTCCTTGATATCTTAAAAACAACAACTGCTTTAGCTGGGGCTGTATGCTCTGGACTCCACCCCTCAACTCCAAAGTCTCTCCTGAGGGGCCCCTGGTGGTTGTTTCTGGGGCCTCACTCTCCCCATACCGTATGCCCTTTCCAGTGGCCATCTCTTTGGTGCAGGCCTGGGGTGGGTGTTTTACACTGTTGCCCAGCAAGGCCTCTCCACGGGGCTTCACTTGAGAGAGAAAAGGGTCTCTATGCCTGTGCCACCGGAACAGCTCCCTGCTGTTCTGTTTCCACCCCCATCTCCAGCCCTGTCCCCACCCCCATCTCTTGTTCTGGATTCCTCCACCTGAAAAGGACCTTTCAGCAGTCTATCCCAGTCTGGCCACCCCCTTCCCTCAGCAGTGGCCCTCTAAGCTGCAGTTTCCTCTGACACCCAGGCCCCAGATGCTGCCACACTGAGTTTTTAGGCCCTGCATCAACTCCTTCAACTTGAGAAAACCAACTGGACAGAATGTAGTCCTTGGAATAAAGGTAAAAGGTAAATTTAAAAATTCCATAGTCTCCAAGAAGCCCCAAGATAACTTGAAAACTTCTGAATAGAGACAGGTGGCAGGCAGAGCTAGTGTTGTGGGCATGCTACCCATGCAGGCACATAGGATGCCACACTCAGAGGGCCCTGTGCTCAGCTTAATGCTCTGGTGTCGCTGTTTTGAAATTCTTAATGCTTTTCTTTAAAGCAAATATATATAGAGAGAGTGGCCAGATTATTATGACCACCTGACTTTTATAGGCAAATTAGCCATAAACTGCACCATATGGAATATGGAAGCTGAAGGCCTGTTCGAACACCTTTGCTGTCTGCAGTTACCAAGATAAAACGTCTCCAATTCGCACAGGAACACAAGGATTGGACAGTCAAGCATTGGAAAAAAGTCATGTGGTCCGATGAATCACGCTTCCAGTTGCATCATGCAGATGGCAGAGTGAGAATCTGGCGGAAACAGCATGAAAGCATGCACCCCACATGCATGAGTACAACCCTTCAAGCTGGTGGGGGCAGTGTAATGTTTTGGGGCATGTTTTCCTGGCATGATTTAGGCCCTTTAATTTGTGTGGAGCAATGTGTGAATAGCACAACATACCCAAGTATCGTTGCTGCCAGTTGCATCATGCAGATGGCAGAGTGAGAATCTGGCGGAAACAGCATGAAAGCATGCACCCCACATGCATGAGTACAACCCTTCAAGCTGGTGGGGGCAGTGTAATGTTTTGGGGCATGTTTTCCTGGCATGATTTAGGCCCTTTAATTTGTGTGGAGCAATGTGTGAATAGCACAACATACCCAAGTATCGTTGCTGATCAAGTTCATCCTATCATGTGTTTGGCGTATCCCAATGGAGATGGCTTCTTCCAACTAGACAATGCGCCATGCCACGCATCAGAATGTTCTCACATGTCAATGGGAAGATGTGTGTGTGTGTGTGTGTGTGTGTGTGTGTGTGTGTATGTTTTTATTGATTTTTTTTTTTTGAGAGGAAAAAAGTCAATGGGCTGCTTCCTGCACACTCTGTACTAGGGATTGAGCCCCCAACCTGGGTACGTGCCCTAATGGGAAACTGAACTGACGACCTTTTGGTGCATGGAACAACGCTCAACCAACTGAGCCACACTGGCCAGGGCATTATTTATTTATTTATTTATTTGTTTATTTATTTACTTTTAGTATTTTTACTGATTTCAGAGAGGAATGGAGAGGGAGATAAAAACATCGATGAGAGAGAATCATTGACTGGCTGCCTCCTGTACGCCCTGTACTGAGGATGGAGCCTGCCAACCCTGACATGTGCCCTGACCAAGAATCGAGCAGTAACCTCTTGATTCATAGGTCAATGCTCAACACTGAGCCACACTGGCCATGGCGTTCTTAATGCTTTCTGGCTAACTACTCAAGAGGTGGCCTCAATTGCTCTGGGGTGGCGTAAAGACCCACGGAGAACTTGGGGTCAGCTCCGGGCCATGGCATGTACCTTCAGGCACCTGGGCCCCTTCTCATCCCTGTTTGGTCACGCCTGCAGGAACCACCACACCTCCTTTGCCTCCAAACTTTCCATCACAAACTGAACCCCAAAATGTGCAGTTCAGAGGCACAAAACTAAAAGGGAGCCCAAACCCGGATGTTCTATACCTGGGGGTAAAAGCAACAGCACTAAGTAGCCTGTTTTCCAGCGGACTAAGCTTTGGCATATCATTTGTAAAGTGGGTATCTGAACAGTAACAGTGACAAATTCCTCACTGGGCTGACACACCTGTAATGTGAGAAAAGTACTTTGTAAAGAGCAAAGCACAGCTCACAGCTAACAGCACCTTTCCCACCACTATCTCTAGCTCCTTTAACTCTCTCCTGTAAAATCCTGACAATGCCAGCCCCTGGGACACCCTGCTGCCCCACCCCCTCCTCAGCAGTACCCACACATGGGGTAAGGGGTCTTTGGTCTGTTCCCTTGGACCCCTGTGTGCGATAAAATGTACTAACCATCGCCAGATGAGGCAGGTGGGCAAAGCAGCCCCTGACTTGGAACAGATACTCCCTGGCTAACTTTAGTTCTGCTGCAGGACTTCTGTGTGGCTTCCTGGAGCTGATGGGGTGGGAAGTCCAGGCTGCCACTTGTCAGAGGATGGCAATTCCATGCCACCACTACTGTCCTGCTCATTGGGGGCACCAGGCTAAGAGGACAAGGGATATGTTCACCGTGCCCCTCCTCCCTCCACCACCCCAGTCAACACTCACATTGCAACTTGGTCCTGTTTATTACTAAACACAAACAGGTTCTCTGGGAAAACACTGGTGGCTGTGATTTTCTCCCTGCTCTTCCTGAAATCCTCTTAAATTGTGCTAAGAAGTTATTGAAGTTAAACCAATAAAAAAAAAACCCTAAGGACATAGGGATGTAGATGTTAGGCCATCAGAGCCTTGAACATGAAAACAGCCTGTGCTGGGCAGTCAGTCTGGTGGCAAAAACTCTCCTGCCTTGCACATGGGTTCGGCCTCACAGGGCTCTGAATTCTGGGTGAGAGGGAATCAGCTTTCTTGGCACCAGAGTGGAGATGGGGCCAGCAAGATTTTGTTAAAACATAGCCCCACTTAAGGCACCTTCTTAAACCTCTAGCTTCTCAAAGTGGGTTCCTGGAGTGTGAGCATCACCTGGGCTTGTTAGGAATGCACAATCTCAGGCTTACCCCACACCTGCTGATGGTGAATATTTTAAACAGGGCCCCTGGGGAAGGAGGATGCACTCTAGGCCAAGAAACTACTCTCTGATGCACTGGAAAGGCCTGACACCCAGGTCCCTTCTCATCAGTGCACAGTGCAGACGCCTGGAACAGTCCATCCAAGGAGCCCTGCTGGAGGCCCTGCACTGGCCTCTGGTCTGAGCATGCAGGGGACACCCTGAACCACCTCCTGCTGGAGTGTGCTCCTTCTTCCCCAGATGCCCCCCTATGGCAGACAGGGGCTGGATATTCTGAGGTATTTTCAGAAGTCATGGGACTGTTTAGCCACATCTCTCACACACACACACACACACACACACTCAGACACACACACACACAAAATCAGAGACTTTAGAAGAGGCCCATCTGTAGGTTGCAGTGGAGCCCACTGGCTGTTGGGCAGCGTGGGGGCTTGCTCTTCTCTGCTGACACCAACCTCGATTCTGATGCTTCCTGGATTCAGAACAGCTGTGGTAAGTGCAGTACCTATTTGATCTATTTCTCTTTTCTAAGAATCCTATGGGGTGAGTGTTATGGATCCCATTTCACAGATGGGGACACTGAAGCTTGGGAAGTCAGTGTCTTGCCCCCAATGCACACTGGGGAGAGGGCCAAGCCAGGATTCAAACCCAAGATCCTTGTGCTCCATCCTGCCTCTCAGTCAGAATTTGCTTTCCCGTCACCAAGGAGATTAATGTCAGGACACTGAGAATGGCCACAGGGCTCAAGAGTGAGGAGCAGACGGGCAGGAAACGCTCAGGGACAACGCAGAAAGCCCAAGATCATTGAACCTGGAGATGAGGGGCTTCTGAGTCTCTGAGGGGGAGGGAACTGGCTTGCGTGTCCAGGGGAGGGGGCAAAACCTGTGTAGCAGAGGGTTGTGGGAGATCTGGTCACAGAGCACATCCTGGTGCCTTTCCCTCAATACCCCAAGCTGGCTGTCCGAGGGTCCCCTACCTTCTCACCTGGGTCAAGGCCATCCCTGTCATATAGGGAGAGCTTGTATACAAGAGGGCAGCCCAAGTATAACTAGGAGGAAGTCACCTGCAACTCCAGCTGGCGCTTTGGCAGTGTTCACTGCTTATAAGTTACACACCATCACCCTACACCACCACATCTCAATGATCCCACTTCATTTATTACCAAAATATCACAGAATTCCAGTCATAGTTCACATACAGTGTTTAACACAAACCTGATACCTGTGGAAAGAACTAAGTATTTGGACAATCGAATGTTTGGAATCATATCCCAAACTGTTATCACTCCGTACTCCAAAAATACGCTTTGAGAGCTTTGGAAACTGAATTAAAATGTCTACACAGCTATGAACAATTGTTTAATAAAACTTTTTCATGTTTCCATTACATGTAAATATATCAATTTGGCATCTCTATAAAAACTCTGAAAATGGTGCAAAAGTTTCATTCTCTTTGAGAAAGCCATTGACAAAAAATATTCATACTTCACTAAAATTTTGAAAAATGGTCTTCTTTCAAAGCTTCTTTATTAATCTGAAATCTTCTGTATTATCAAAATCTATGTTTGCTTTTTCCTCTTAAAACACTAAAGAACATTTATTCACAAGGATAAAAAGGGAAATAGGAAGATGGAAAACAGGGCTTTTTTCCCCCTTGAAAAATAATAATAATAATAATAATAAGCTAGTTACATAAGCATCCTCAAAATAACACAATGGGATTCATTTTATTGTTGACTTTGGACAGCAGTGTCATACTTTATTGAAAACAAACCCATGTAAAAACAAAGTTAAAATGAAAAATGGTATCTGAAAAATAAATTATTTTATATAAAACAAATCAGTAACTTAAAACACTAATATACAAAATGTCTACTCATCTACTGTACAACAAGGGGACCGGTCAGGAAAGTCCCCCTCCCCCAGAGCAAGTCACTATAAACAGAACATTACATGGTAACGAGGTGGTCCCAACCAATGGACAAGCTTTCTCTTCTGGGGGTAGGGGGAAGTGAAATATAGTCCTCTCAAAATCACTGCTCATACCACTGGTTAGCCTAACATAGGTCCTGGTGGTGACTTACAAGTAAATTTTCTTTTTCTAAAAACAACCAAGCAGAAAACTGAACTATGTCACCAAAAGGTTGTGGGAAAATATACAATACAATCATTAGAAGTCAGAGGCAAATCAAAAGGTTTAGAACCTTGAACCCAGCTGAAGATCTGGGATTCAAGTTCTACTGCTATTGTAAGAAAGGGTCAATTATCAATGCCACTCAACACAAAGCACTTGCAACCTTAGCTGGTGGCTGGCCTGGAAATCTGATGAATGGGAGGGAAGTAGGTGCCTTAGGTCTTGGGAAGATGGGAAGAATTTCTGGTGGAGGACTGGGGTAGGGGAAGGGGTGGGGCAGCTTATTCTTATTCTTTTTTATCCAACACAGGAAGGCTGCAATAAGTGGAGAGAAAAAAATCAGACTGCATCAGATGTAAAATGGAATAGCTAGCTGGGTGATGCTAACTTTGATTTTCAAGCCCAACAGTGGACTCAGGTCAGTCAGTGGCCCTACAATGGCCCTAGTTTGGAGGCCAACCAGAATAAGTTATTGCCAATAACTTTTATAGGATTCTTCTACTTGTCTGATCCAGTAGGGACCGCTCAATTGCCAGCTCAGAGGCACCAACTCCTGCAGCAGCCTGGTGCAGACCCCGGATGCTGGGTTTCTAGCATTAACACCAAGTGCAGACTCTCCAAGGTTAAGTCAGCTGCCTTTGGCAAGGGAAAAACTCACCTTCTGAACAAAGATGACAGACCAACCCAGCCCTACCTGCTGGTAAGAGGCATAGTGGCGCAGAAGATCATGGCCTAGCATATTCCACTGAAAAGCTCCAAAAGCCAAGGGTTAAAAATAAGAGAACTCAACTGGAACCAGGTCCACAAGTTGGGAGCTGTTTAGCAAACAATTGTTAGGGTAGTTACACAGGACAAAAGAGAATTCAACCAAGGCTTCTTTGGTATTTATGTACCAAACCAAACTTGTGATAAATTAACTTTATCTACTCTTATTTTTCCCAAAATTCCCAAATAAGATCACTCATTTTGCAAAATACAAATATAAATAAAAATGTAAATTTTGAAAAATGGTTTCTTTTGGATTGTGACTTTTAAAAAATAAATCTTCCTTTTGCAAACAAGCCTAGAGATGTAACGGACTTTATAGACACAGGGCCAGCATCTGGTACCTGGATGGGAGTGACAATTGCTTTTCAGGAGGAATATGTCAAAAATAGAATCGTTCCACACACCTGTACATCAAAACTCCCAAAGAAACACATTGGGATTTTTAGTTAGAAGGCTATTCAAAGAGTGGTGAGGTGACCATGTAACAGGAGAATTTTAATGACCTGAGAAACTCAACCTTCAAAGGCTCATATGTACTCTACATCTCCTCTTCATCTGACCTAACATCAGAACAATCAATCTGGTTCAAATAAAAGGGAGGGGAGGAAAGAAGTTTCGGTGCTGGGTGCGAGCCCACCATCATCTCGTTTGCATTTATATTATCCTTGTAATAAAATGAGCACGAGTGAGGGCTGACAGGAATGTGTGTCAAAGAGATTTAAGGGTTGGTTTTAGAATTGGGAATCTTATCTCTGAGAAAATGTTGGCCCAAGGTTGCACCACCTGAAAGGCTTATTTTTCCAGAAAAACCTGCCAGTCCCAGGGTGAAGAGCACTCTGGGGCAACAGAGCGGGGACAATCTCTATGTTTGGGGTTCTAGGAGGCACGCAAGCTGGCTTTGACTTAGGATCTGGGAAATTCTGCTGGAGGGAGGAGGCCCTCCATGGCAATTTATGAGACAAGGCCTCAAGGTATGAACTTGGCCTTGTACGGGAAAAGAACATGGCAACATCTTAAATTTGGGAGAATAATGCAAGCAGCTGGTAGCCCCTCATGAAAGTATGAGAGTAATAGCCTCAAAATTTTTTCATGGGCTTCTCAGAACACTGATCTTTTTTTGGAGAAGGCTGTGCCCATCGGCCTTTCCCCTCCCCCATGTAAATAAATAAATAGACTAATAGATAAATAATGCTGCAATTCCATGATCTCAATAACTAAAAAACAGCCTATTATTACGTTTAGTCTTATGTCAAAGTTAAAAACTGCTGGTACTAAGTTATTCTGTTTTTTTATTCTCACTGTACACTAGATATTTATAAAAATCGGATCATGCTCCTTAGGAATTGCCCGGAGATCTAGTCCTGGCTACTTCGCAGGCCCTGTCGGATTCTCCCTACTGGCTCCCCATTTTAAAAACACACCATCTGTGACTGCACATTCCTATATGACAGATTTGTAAATGCTTTGTCTTGAGGCAAGTATTTGTTCCTTAAGCTCTTATATATCCTCCCTGAATGCTGGGCCGTCTGTATCTTGCCTAGCCAAAAAGAAAGAAAAGGTAAAATAAAAAACAAAACAAAATTTGAGCAAAACAAAATCAAATTTAATGGTCTTAAATGCAAAAGTAAAAACAAACAAAAAACACAAAAAAGCAAAAGAAAATTAACAGAACAACCCAAAATGTCAAAGCAATAATGAAGAGAACTTTTTTGAGGGTTAATCTTTAAAACTACAAATCAAAGGTTTTCTTTTTTTTGTTAATAGATAATTGGCAAGAAGTAAGTACTTTCGTGCTGAGTGTTCATATGAAAGCAAAGTTTCAAAACAAAATCCGACTAAAGTAGAAAAAAGTCTAGCACTCACAAGGGATATGAGAAATATAATGCTCAAATGTTCATGTTATTAAAAATAGAGCTATCTTATGCATTCGAGCTATGTTAAATGCTTTTGGAAACTGGAGAAATGGCTAGAACAACAATATCTGATGTGTGGGGCACTGTGCATGCAATGTGTGGACAGGAACTTAGAATGTTAGAGTAGCTACTCATCTTCAGGAGTGCCTGGGGCTTAGATCTGATTCAGGAATATATGGAGTTTCCCTGAAACTCTTTGGTCCGTTCCCATTGACGTCTGGGCTTAGAAAACATTGTGTCCTCCTTTAGAGGGCCTGACCCAGCTTGTGGCCCTGTCCCCAGTGGTGGCCCTCGGCCACTGTCAGGACTACTTGGCAGAACCCAGGACTGAGTGACCAGAAGGTGGCAATGGGACCTGCTTGGGGAAGCAATTTCATGTCAACCAAAGCAGAAACTGCTTAAAATGTTGAAGCAGTTGAGAAAACGCACACTCAGCATCTGTCTAACATCTTTAGTTTAAAAACGAAAATTAAAAGGTCATTTTTTTTTATCCAGTTTGTGGAGACACCGAATGAAGTGGGTGTTAGACAGTCTTAGAAGTTAAAGCATGCTTCAGTTTCACCACCATCCCGAGGGACTGGTTAGTCAATGCAGTCTACTTAGATTTCTGTTTAATATATATTTTAAAGGAAATAACTTAAGAAACTTAAAGTTGGTCTAACATTGTGGGATTTCAAACATTTGAACATGTTGGTTGCATCTCAGAGTATAAAAACCTTTTCACTTCTCATTTAGACTAAGACAAACACTTGTGAAAATTGGCGCAAAATGAGTTGTACACTAACAAAAAAGTTTCAACTTCTTCACTCTGAATTATCTATTCCGTACAAAAAAGCATGAGTGAGTTATTTGTGGGACTTGTTGGTTTTGAAGGAAACCTGTAAGATTTTGTCCCCCAGGCGGTAGCCGTTCAGACTTGCTATGGCCATGGCGGCTTCTTCATAGTTTGTCATGGTCACAAAACCAAAGCCTTTGCACTTGTTGGTGTTGAAGTCGCGAATCACTTTCACATTGGTGACTGCGCCAAAGGGGCCAAACATCTGCCAGAGGATTCCCTCATCGGCATCTTGACCAAGGTTGTAGATGAAGATGCACCAGCCTGAAGACGCGTTTCCTGGGACATTGACACCAGAAAGCCCACTCATGTGATCTACACCCATAGGGGAGAACCTAGCAAACAGAGAGCACAGCATTCAGGTCAAGGTCAAGGTCAGTGTTGGCGAGCATGCCAACACTATTGGGGGAACAGGCGGGATTGGCTCAGGCCCTTCCCTCTCCCATCAGCCAGGGGTGGAGTTCTCAAGGCTGCCACACCCCACCAGTCACAAGCAAGATTTTTTTTTTAACTGAGAGGAATTCAATATGATGGCAGAGGAAGGGAGTTGCCCCTGAGACACTTGTTGCCTGTGGAAGTTCAGAGCTTCAACTGATTTCACTCAGAATGATGGTCTGTTAGTGGCTGACCACCCACTTCCTCCACTCTTCCCACTGTGTGTGTGTGGTTCCTGTTCACCATTTCTGTGCTTCTCACATTTTAAATGATGGAAGCCTCTCCACATCCTCTGAGGTGCTCTTACACCCTCAAATTGCCCTGGAGGAAATGCTTTCCTCATACTGCATGTATGTCTTTTGGGGAGGCCTGTACTTTTTTCTTCTTTTTCTAAATTTTGTACCTTCTCCTGGTCATGACCTGCCATCCCTAAGGGTTCACAACCAAGCGGTGTCCAGGTTATACATGCTCCGGTGAAGGGCCACTGCTGGCACAAGGGAACTCCTTCCCAAAGCTCTGGGTAACCTTCCGTTGCTGGCTCATAACATCCCAAAAGGGCCAGAGGCCATACTGCAGGGTCACTGAACTGTACCAAAAATGTGGAACATTTTGATGTAATTACATCAAAACTAAGCCTTCTACCAATGTGTAGCCATTGCAATAAGGATTAAGGGAGAATAAAGTTGTTACTGAAGCCATGTGGCCCTCTAGATGGTTCACAAATTAAAAAGTCATGGTTTCAGGTCAATTTAAAAAGATCTGACTGTGATACAATATCCGTGAAGCCACACCATGCAAATGGAGAAGTATTGTATCTCCAAAATAAAATTGGGCTTCGAGCTGTGGGGCTGAAAGAGAGGTAGGTGGGTGGCTTCAAGGGGCCATTAAACAAATTCACTTTCTCGACAGACATGACCCCAGGCAGGGTGACCAGCCCCCAAGGTATAGGCCACTGATCCAAGGATTGTATTCAACACAGGTATGGAAGAATCCAGACACATTATTGGCCATGGCTTTGACTTTTCAAGAATAATTTTAAACAGCCTACATCAGAACACCTGAGTTGGTTACATGACTTGTGGCTTGTCAGTGATCTTGAGTCTGTTGGGATGACAGTGAGACCACAACAGCATTGAAATGGGGGTGAGAAAAGGCACCCAGCTGGTTCTCAATGAGAACTGGAAAGGGATTCCCACTTTTAAAAGGACCCCTTAAGAGGACCTACTTTTCTCCAAGTTTTATAGGTACCCATAATGGACATGACTTATTATAGTTAACCTTCTTATGTAGCTATTATACTACAAATAATCTGAAGAAGTACTTTATTGCCTTTTATTGACGAAATTCTCATTCTTATGAATTATTGTTAAGGTTTTTCTCTTGCCAACTGGAGCTGATTTCTTTCATCCTGGCAGTCAGGAAACCCACCCCTAACTCCTTTCTCTTATGGCACAAAAGGAGAGCTGACCCTCCTTTCCCCAATGTGGTAACAACAGAGGCACTTTCTTCTCTTCCGGGTCTTTCTCCTATTCTTATCTTAGTCTGCCTTCTGGTGGTAAATCTTTCCTCCTGTCTCTCCCACTCACTACTTCCTTCCATCTTTTTGCTTTGTTCCTCTGGCCATCATGTTCCTTTCCCTGACTAACCAGCTGTTTGGCTCCTCTGGTCTCCACTTTCTTTCCTACTTCTTGTTGCTGTGAGCAAGACCCCCTTCTCCTCCCTCCAGCCATCCCTGGTTTTCCAGTTACCATAACTCAGTGAACACTGCCATCCACTCATCCTGATCAGTAGTGAGGTGATCTATGTTATCTGACTTCCACACTGGATTTACTTCCATACTTGCTTCTGTCTGAAGGCACTTCCCCTGCCTTTGTCTAGTAACTAGGAGAGCCAGCTTTAGAACCTGACATGGTTGAGAACTTTGGACAGGGCTTTTCAACAGAAGGCATTTAGTATTTAGATATCAAAATAACTCCACAGGTATGTGAGAAAGGGTTGCCTTAGGCCTAATGACCAAATGTCTAAAACCTGTTTAAAAACTCAGGAAGGAGAACAGCTCTCACTGAATATACCTACAGCTGCATCCTTTTCTTACGGAGTTGAATGATGCATATTTTTAGAGTATTTTCTTTTTTAAAAAAAAAAAATTGAATTTATTGGGGTGACATTGGTTCACAAAACCATACAGGTTTCAAGTGTACAACTCAATAAAAGATCATCTACACACTGCATCCATGCGCCCATCGTCCCAAGCAATGTCTCTTTCCTTCCTCATTTCCCCCTCGTTGCCCACCTACACCTAGCTCCCACCCGCCTTTCCCTCTGGCTATTACCACATAATCGTCTGTGTCTATGTGTTATATATACATGGTTTTTTTGGAATAATCTTTTAAACTCACAGCTATACTCTCATCTCTCTAGAAACTAAATGCTGGAGTGCTATCACCCGCTCTCTCAGTACCTGGTTGGAACTGGCATCATCTTTTCAATTCTAATTAAAGACAACACTCATTGGAAAGAGATGGCTTTCATACAGACACTTTTATAATGGAGGTGGGACATGGAGACATGAAATGATTCTGAGTACAACCTTCTGATGTGAGCAGCCTGGCATGCCCAGTGCTTCCCACTGTGTGTGGTTACCCAGCAAGTGAGGCTCTAACAGCCTTCAAAGCACTGCCAGCCATGATGGGAAGAGACTGGGTAGGTAGATGAGAGCACTGCCCTCCTGACCCACCTGAATCTCTGTGCCTGGTGATGCACGGGGCCTCCAAACCGTCTAGCTGGCGAGTGGTACAGCTGGGAGAGCAACGCCACATTTTTGTTCTGGTTGGGATTGGCTGCGAACTTCACTGTAATGGGTTCAGAGGAACCTGGGGGTTTATGACCATTGAAACTGGTAATTGCCTCTTCTGCTTCCGACCGTTTGTCAAACCGGATAAACGCAACCCCTCTGGACAAACCTTTTTAACAAACCAACAAAAATGGAGTTAGGGGAAAAAAATGCAAGGATTTTTTAAAACTGAAAAACAAAAATCAAGCAAGTCAGTCTACTGCGCTTCAAACTGGATGCTTACTTAATGAGATAGACAAAAAATAACCTAAATATGCTCAAGCCACCTGGGTCAAGGTTTCATTACTCTGTGTGAAGTGAATTTGGAAATGCTAAACATGTTTAAATTAAGAATAAAGGGACAACACAGCCGGAGTGGTTCAGTTGGTTGAGCATGGTCCTGTGCACAGCAATGTTGCTGGTTCAGTTCCTGGTGAGAACACATACCTGGGTTGCGAGTTTGAGCCCTCATCCAAATATATATGGAGAGTAGCTGATTGATGTCCCTCCCTCGCTCCTGCCCTCTCTTTCCCCCTCTCTTCCTCTTTCTAAGTATGTCCTTGGGTGAGGATAAAAAAAGAAAAAAGAATGAAGGGGCATTTATAATCCAATTAAAAATAGTTCTATGATTATCTAAAAAAAAAAAAGAAAAAGAATGAATTAAAAAACCCCAACAATGACTAATAAAATATTAAGGTTTCAGACTTTCTTCTGAGTTACTCACTGCCAAAAGATATTTTGGTGACAGACAGCCACATTAGAAGCAATCACACCCCCTACCTCCCATCACTATTTTGACACCAGGTAATCACTGTGGTGTGGGTATTGGATGGGCTGGGGAGGGAAGGCAACCGATTGGCAGGGCTGGGTCTGAGAAGTCTCCCTGGGCTCTGGACCGCCCGCCCCCCACGCCCACCCCTGTCCATGCCTGCCCTATCCTCCCAGTGTGCCTGAGGAGCAGTGGTGCCTCTGAGGGCCTACAGTGAATAAGGAGCAACCTGGCCGCATAGCCCGGACAGGCTTTTGAGGCCTGCTGCCTTTCTAGTGGGCCCAACAGAATCCCTGGTTACTAGGTGGCCAGCTCAGCCTTCTCCTTCATCGCTGAAGGGCGTGGAGTCCCAGTGACTAAACCTCATCCTAACAGCACTTTCCTGCTGCCATCAGCTCATTCACTACTTGAAAGTCCTGGGACCTCCTGTGGACCCCAATCTGCCCTCAGAATCAAGTGATGCCACTCATACTCTCCCCCTAAACTGACATGGCACACACAACAGTGCTGACAGTCCCCCATAGACCGCCTGGTAGGTTAAGAGACCCTGCCTTAGGCCTACTCCATACCTGGTCTTGTTCCCAGGAGCCCCTCATCTCTCCCTGCATGGGATGGGCCAGGGACCCCGTCGTGGCCTCTATCTGCCTCGAGGTGGGTACCTTCTCTTGCTACCTAGACTGAGGCCCCTGTAGGTAAGCTGAGTCCCTCAACAGAGCAGGAACGCAATACAGGACCAGGCTGCCTGAGATAGGCAGTGTCTGGTCAGTTGGCATGAGTGTGAGACCTGAGCAAACCAGAGAGCAGAGGGTTCAGCTGCCCCCAAACCCTGTCTATCCACATTCTGGGTCTGGGGGGATGATGAGGAGATCTTGGCCCTTGAAGAACTCAAGGAATGGGGTGGGGCTAGGGTGAGGGAATTTGGAGTCACAAAGAGCCTGGCTCCTTCTCCTGAGAAGAAACAGGGTGTCAAAAATAAAACAAAAACATACACAGTGAAGGTTCAAGTGTAGTGGAGAGGTGACAGCAAGGGCCAGTCTGAGGGTGACATTGCTGGGCTGGAGTCACAGGGTAACTGGTGGGATGGCTGTGGTCAATAGTCCTATCCTAGACACTCTCATATTGCCTGCCATTCATAGGGCCACCAGCTAACTGAACACACCAGATGTCCCCCCATCCAGCTCCCATGTTCCAGTACCTTTCCTTACCATTTCCCACAGGGTCCCTCTTACCAGCTGCCTCCCCCATGGTGGGCATGGGGCATGAGTCTCCCTGGCTGGTCCTGAGGCCCTGGAGGGGCATAGAGAGACTCAGGCACATCAGATGACAAGTGTCACTGCAAGGCATGGTTGACACCTCTGTGTGTCTAGAATCCCATGTTGTGGCCTGACTTGGATGTGATACTGTGAGCCCCACTGAAGCACACAATGAATAGTCAGGGACCCTTAGGCCAAGGATTCTTTGTTTACAACTGTAACATATTGTGGACAACCCATGCTGGGTCTTAAAGCACACAGCACTCCAACTAGGAAGCTCCCTGTCCCAGCTTACCCCTTTCCCCTGCACAGTGCCCTGGGAGATCATACAGAAGCTCCTAGCGGCCTGAAGGCTGCCCCCACGTTGGCTTCATGACTCTTTAAAATTCACACAGCCAGAGACACTCACTGAATTAGTGAGATCAGACCTAGCAATCACATGTATGCCCCAGAAAATTCTAAAACCTGAGCTTATTTTTTTATTTCAGTTCAAAAGAACACCGGAAAATATTGTTTTTATTCACTCTTAAAAGGCATGAATAATAGCTTAGACAGATGGAAACCTGAACAAAATCTAACTTTAGATAAATAATGTTGAACTGGCAGGCTCCTATAGGAAGCTGCTTTCTGGGAGATGGTTTTATTCTATTTATAAAGACCTTAAGATCAAGCAGAGAGAGTATGTATGCAAGTGGGATTTCCTGTTTGATTTTGTAAATGACTTTCAAATGAAAATTTCCTGATGCAATGAACAAAACCCGAGAAAGAAAATGTTATTTAGTGCAAGAAAACGTTAATTCACTAATGTGATAAATCTACACTTTAATGTGATAAATCTACACTAGAGGGAAAAAATAGAGCTATCTTCAAAAAAATTCCCTCTAGTGATTTTTATTTTATGTACTAGAGGCCTGGTGCACGATATTCATGCACAGTGTGTGTGTATGTGTGTGTGTGTCCCTCAGCCCAGCCCACACCCTCTCCAATCTGGGATCCCTCTCATGATCCAGGACTACTGGCTCCCAACCGCTTGCCTGCCTGCCTGATCACCTCCTACCACTCCCTTACCAGCCTGATCAATGCCTAACTATTCCCCTGATGGCCCGACTGCCCCTAATTGCCCTCCCCTGCAGGGCTGGTCACCCCTAACTACCTTCAGGCCTGGTCCCTCCCAACTGCCCTCCCCTGCTGGCCATCTTGTGTCCACATGGGGGCAGCCATCTTGTGCGTTGGAGTGATGGTCAATTTGCATATTACCTCATTATTAGATAGGATTTATTTTTTAAAAATGTAATTAAATCTTTATTGTTAAAAGTATTTAATATGTCCCCCCTTTTCCTCCACTGCCCCTTCCAACCTGTTCCCACCCCTGCCCCAGGCCTTTACCACCCTATTGTCTGTGTCCATGGGTTATGCACATATGCATGCAAGTTCTTTGGTTGATCACTCCCCCCACCCCCACCTTCCCTCTGAGATTCCACAGTCTGTTCTATGCTATGTCTCTGGATCTATTTTGTTCATCAGTTTATTTTGATCATTATATCCCACATATGAGTGAGATCATGTGATACTTGTCTTTATCTGACTGGCTTATTTCACTTGGCATAATACTCGCCAGGTCCCTCCATGCTGTCTCAAAGGGTAAGAGATCCTTCTTTTCTACTAGTGTTTTTTAGAATTAAGAGCAGAGACCAATAAATGGCACAATCTCCAAATGAGTAAATTATAAAGTTTACAATTAAAATGGATAAAGAAGCAAAGAAAAATTAAAAAATTAAGTTTTGTTAGCTCAGGATGTAAAGGTTTCTTAAGAGAACTTCCTATTTCTTCAACACTAAAAAGCATATCACATGAAGTCAAACCTGTCTGCCATGCCGTTCTCTGCCTCATTTCCTTGTGGGCTCCATGGGGTCCCAGTAGAGGGGCCCTGGGTGGGTAGCCTCCACTAGAGCAAGGGGAAGAAGGGAGCCCTCAGCCCCTGGGGACTCACATTTTTGCTAATTCTAGCCCCAGGTCAGGAAGCAGGGCTGAGAGAAGGAGTCCAGGAGCCCCTCATCTCTCCCTTCCCCCCTGTCCTCTTGCAAGGACACCGTAACAGAAAAGGTGTGGGGTGGGGGCCCCAGTTCCTTCCTTGAAGGAGCTGGCAGGGAGGCCTGAGGGAGAGTGGGGGTCTAGTACACCACCCTAAGGTCACAGCTGAGCCTGGGGGCAACCCTGAGGGGCCCCCAACACTAGGAGATAAAAGCCTGCAGACAGAAAGGAGGCAAGATCCCCAGCAAAGAGCTGAGGGAGCTATCTACAGAAGTGAAAGAAAAGCTACATGGCCAGGGGTATGTTCTCAAGGTCGCTGGGCTCCAGAGAGCAAGGCCCCATTCAGCAGTGCTGGACAGAGATCAGCTGAGGCAAAGCAGTCATTGTGCAATCTAGAAAAGCAAGGCCATGGAAGCAGGAAGGTGGGTTCCCAGGCAGCCCATTCAGACACTCCTATGCAGGTGGAGCTGGGAATAAATACATGCACTGACCAGCTGACTGCATTGTTTTCTCTCAATGGGGGCTTTAGGAAACTAATCTGGTACAGGCCAGGGGGTTCTGTCCCAAATAAATGGTATCCTCACCCTATGCCCACCCCCTACCCTCCAGCAAAGGGTCAGATGGGGTCACTCCAGCATAACCTGGTGTCTGTGCCAGACTAGGGTATACCCAGAGCTAATTTGAAACGCCAGTGACCTTAGCCTGCAGACTATACTCCACAAGCCACTTCTCCTCCTCAGGCCCCTGGGGCAATCAAGCTGCCCACTCCTCTCAAGGCCAGGCTCCAGCAGGCACCAATCTCAGCTTCCACAGTTGGGGCTAGAGAAAGGAGAGCAGGGGACAAGGCCAGATGCCCCAAAGCACACAGCTTGGGGGGAACGTGAAAAAATGTGTGTGACCCCACCTACCTGCTCTCCAGGGTTTGCTTTGCAAAGGGGAGGTCATCTCAGAGCTATGACTTCCTGTGGCCTAATTACCCAATATTAGTTTTAATACCACAGCCAAGGGCGTGGTGAGTACTCTGTGTAGGAAGAACATAAAAACCAAATGGAGACAATTCTACTGGCTTCACTGAGCTCCGGAGGCAAGAAGCGTCCTTTTTAGTTTGTCAGCAGATTCTCACTCCTGGCAGGAACAGTTCTGAGTGGTCGAAAAGAAGGCATGGCCCAAGCTCTCTGCTCCCCAGCTGGAGGCATGCATAGGAGTTGGCGAGGGATATCCTGATCCCAGTTCCCAGGCCAGCAGGGGATGAGAGCCACAGTCAGGGCCAGAACCCAGCTTCCTGCCAGTCTGTCTGCCCAAGGCTGATTCAGCAACGCCCAGAGCCCAAGCAGCTAATGTCCTGAACTGAGATGACCTGAGAGGGGCCGGGATAATCAGCAAGAAAATTCACTGCTGAGTTCTGTGGGTGGGGCATCTAAATCATCAGAAACAGTCACCCTTGTAGCTTTGGGACAGAAAGGCCTGGACCAAGAGTAAAGATGGTCACATCACACATTGTATGCCTGCAATAAGAATAGCAGCAAATCTTTGTAACCCGTCCATAGGCCAGGCTGGGACATTTGGGTGCACAATGTCTTGGTGTTTTCACCATAAAATGCCAGTCTGACTCAGGGGCTCTTTCATCCCACTTAATCTCCCCAGTCTCACAGAACAAATGCCAATGTCATCTCATTTTGATTCTGTTTTCATTGGTGGAACAACTAATGACATTTAAAAATCAAACATGATCTGTCTTCCCTAGAAAACCCAGCCCCTGGCCTAGAGGAAAACCTCACCGTGCATCCCAGGCCACCTCCGTACCTGTCGTCTGGTCCACAAGGACTCGGGAGTTGATGATTCGCCCGAATCGAGAGAACATGTCCTCCACATCCTTCTGGGTCATGGTCCTGGGGAGCCCGCTGATGTACAAGTTAGCGTCTTTGATGACCTCTGAGCTTGGGCGAGCATATGACACCTTGAAAATAAAACCACTTTCGGGGGTTAGGACAGGTGTGTGGCCAAAGCATCAAGGAAGGGTGTTAAATTTTGGGGTGAGAAAAAGCCAATCTATGGTGGGAGAACACACAAACACTCATCACCTGAGGCAGCTCCCCATTGACCAGGCAATGAGCTGATAGCTGGCAGCATTTTCACATTTCAATGAAGGGAACATTATTCCTGTTTTATAAAGTAAGTAACTGAAGATCCACAATTTGTTGGTGGCAGAGCAGGGACTGAACCCTGTTACCTGTGCACTTACCAAGGCCTTATCCCTCTCTGGATGATGAGCTGGGCTGGGAACAAGACCTGCCTATTAGGAGTGGTGGGCAAGAAAGCTGGGTGCTGCTGGGAATGCAACATTCACCTGCCAATAGGCAAACTCACCACAGGAGCCCAGATGGGGACGTGAGTGCTAGGGGAGCCCTGAGTTCCACACACAACTGTTCAATATTAAATGACTCTAGGCATTTTGGGCTTATGTTTTGCAAACTTGAAGAAAGCCTAAAAGGAACTTTTGTAGTGGCTTAGAGAAAATGGCATGTATGTACTAGAGGTGGTGAGAGGCTGCAGGGGCTAATGGTAAAAAAAGGTCTTTGATCCTTTCTTCAAAGAAAAGGTTACTGAAGAAAAAGTGACAGCTGTGTGGACCCTGCAGGCCACAAGGAGGGACCAAGGTCTCACTGGAAAAGGGCAGCTTGGAGGAAGGCTTCTGCCCACAAAGGGGCAATCTAGGGAAATGGGACTCAGTCACACCCAACATAGTCAGAACTGAGTGAGGAGGCTGAGAGACAGAGACGGAAGGGGAGGAAACAAGAGAACCGTGTGCTCCAGAAGGTGGGGAATGTGCACAACTTTCTGAGGGTCACAAAATTGATGTGATGAGGAGCCTGAAACCATAACACAGGAGCAAATATGAACTCTTTTTTTTTTTTTAATTTCAAGTATAAACTCTTGTGTCACTGGGCAGCATGAGGGCATGGACAACAGGTGTGTTCTTACCAGAATGCTCAGTCCTGCTAGGAAGGGCAGGAGTGTAGTTCTATGTGCCAAGAACACTCCCCTCCCAGCTCTATGAGGGCATGGTTTGTCTGATTTGTTCAACATAGTAGGTGTTCAATAAACATGTGCTAAGTGAATGTCGAATGAAGTGGCTGTGATGGGGCTGGAAGGGTGACAATGCCGTGCCACTACAGTTATGCCAGGAGTGGGGAAGGCAGGGCATGAAAATGGGGGTGCACAAGAATGGGAATGTCACAGCCAGACATGAGACAGGCAGGGGAGGCCTGGGCCGAGAAGGGGGCTCCCCTCTCTACATGCTCTTCAGGGGGAACCTCCTTTTACTGGTGGGGCGAGGATGCCATGAGCCACGGCATGAGACCTGGAATGGTCACCACTCAACACACATGTGAGATGCCAATACCTCAATTTGGGGCAGTCAGGAGGCTCCTCAGAGGCCCTGGAAGAACCAGGTTTCTGAGATGCTAAATGGTGCCCTTGACAGTGATGGTGAGGTAAGTCAGGTTTGGCACAGATTCCAGCCCAGGACAGGAATGAATGAGGTGATGCTCACCACTCTTTACCTTAATGGTTTTGGACTGGAGCCGCAGGCCATTCAGTGTGTTTATTGCTTTCTCCGCATCCTTTGCTGTCACATAGTTCACAAAGCCATAGCCCAAGCTGTGTCCTGTGGGAGAACATGTGCACATTGGTAAACCAACCAAGAGAGACCAAGAGGGTGAAAAGGACTATGCCCTCCTATGTCTGGCTGGGCTCAAAAGAATAAGGTCAGAGAAAAGACAAAAAACACAGGAACCTTAAGAGCCAGGGTCTGTAGGAAATGTGTTTATAATTTATATTAATGGTTTATTTATTACTGTTTTTTAATATATATTTTATTGATTTCAGAGAGGAAGGGAGAGGGAAGAGATAGACGGAAACATCAATGATGAGAAATAATCATTGACTGGCTGCTTCCTGTGCAACCCCCACCAAGGATCAAGCCCATAACCCGGGCATGTGTACTGACTAGGAATCGAACCATTACCTCCTGGTTCATAGGTTGAT
This sequence comes from Myotis davidii, assembly GCF_000327345.1. NCBI lineage: Eukaryota > Metazoa > Chordata > Mammalia > Chiroptera > Vespertilionidae > Myotis > Myotis davidii. Next base: position 213,448 of record NW_006282187.1, read on the forward strand.
GCTTAACCACTGAGCCACGCTATATTAATGGTTTATTTGGTACACTTCTTTGGCAAACTTATACATTTTCTGCAAAGAACAAATGTTACTTCTGTAATTTAAAAAAAGTTATTTAAAAAGAAAAACTGTGCTACTGACTACATCCTGGGGAACCCATCACTAAAGCAATGACAATGATTGGTCCCACTAGTGATGGCTACTCTGTGGGGTTCTGAGGGGGCCTGGGTCTGAGAAGGGGAGAAGGATGGTTACAGGCAGCAGATAGGTAGACAGGCATTTCTCTACCACTTCATACCCCAAAGCAGGGAAAGCTTGCTGGGCTCTGGTGCCACCCAGTGTCAGTTCTCTTACTTTCCCAAATCTGCAACCCAGTGGGAAGCACAGGGAGAAGATAGCACTTAGAGAAGTTCCAGCCCTGCTGGGCAGCCCCTGTACCACCTTCACAGCCTTGGCCAAGCTTGCAGGGCCCCAAGAACCTGAGTTCTTTCCAAAGAGATCCAAGGTTACAGGTAACATGTTCCAGCTCTTTATGAAACTTTTAGAAGTGGGAGTGACCACCAATTGGATACCCACAAGGGACTCAGCATGGAAGGCAAGGCTCTGTGGGTTCTCAGGAAGCCAGAGAGGAGCAAAAGCTGAGGGTCAGAGGTGGAAGGAGCTTTACACCTTCACAACAGGGGGAGCAGGAGGATACGCAAGGAAGAGAACTACCAATGTGCCCACATCTGACCCATGCACATGCCACATTAGGGGGCACCCACTACACACAGGCACTGCCCTAAGCAGAAACAGAGCTGTGTGTAAGACCAAGGACCACCTTCATTGAGTTTTGTTCCATTCCTCCAGTTGGCAAAGGGTTACAATGAGTAGGTAAAAAATACAACCAGGGCACCCGACTGGCTGGAGTGGCTCAGTTGATTGAACATCATCCTGTGCACCAAAAGGTTATGGGTTTGATTCCCGTTCAGGGTACATACCTAGGTTGTGGATTTGATTCCCAGTTGGGGAATATACAGAAGGCAACTGATCACCGGGTCAGCATGACTCAATGGCTGAGCATCGACCTATGAACCAGGAGGTCACGGTTTGATTCCTGGTCAGGGCACACGCCTGGATTGTGGACTCAATCCCCAGCGTGGAATGTGCAGAAGGCAGCCGATCAATGATCCTGTCTCATCATTGATGTTTCTGTTTCTCCCTTTCCCTTCCTCTCTAAAATAAATAAAGATATATTTTTTTTAAAAAGCAACTGATCGATGTTTCTCTTTCTTAGCATGTCCTCAGGTGAGGATTAAAAAAATTAATAAATGAAAAATACAGCCAGGCCCTGAGCCACACAGAGTTGGAGATCCACATTGCAGCTATGCTGACTCAACCTGAGATGCCAGAGGAACCCAGGCCCATTTCTGTGATAATGATACTTGGAACCCAGAGGACAGCTTAACTCAGTTTTGCCACTTAAAAAAAAAATAATAATTTTTTAAATTTAAAGAACAATTACAAAGATAATGTAGAATTCCCATATACCCCACACCCAGTTTCCCATTAGTAACAACTTATAGTAGAATGGGTAGAACACTTGTTTTCAAGTAATAAACCAGCAGTGATACATTATTTTTTAAAAACTATATTTGTATTGATTTCAGAGAGTGAGGATGGAGAGGGAGAGAGAGAAATAGAACCATCAATGATGAGAGAGAATCACTATCAGCTGCCTCATGCATGCCCCCTACTGGTGATCGAGCCTGCAACCCTGGCATGTGCTCTTGACCAGAATCAAACCTGGGACCCTTCAGTCGGCAGCCTACGCTCTATCCACTGAGACCAAACTGGTTAGGGCATAATTTCTTACTTCTTGTTTATGTTTGGGAGATTGTTTCTTTTCCCCACATCTTTTTTTCATGCATGATTCAACATGGGTATTCCTCCCAGTGAGCACTTAGGAAACCCCGTAACATTTAGTTATCATGTCTCCTTAGGCTCCTATTGGCTGAGACAATTTCTCAGACCTTCCTTGCTTGTGATGACCTTGACAGTTTTGAGGAGGGCTGGTCAGGAATGTTGTAGAATCCCTCTCAATCTGGGCTTGTCAGATGCTTTTTCTCATGGTTAGGTTGGCATGATGGGTTTTGGGGAGGAAGATCACATAGTGCAATGACTGTCCTTCTCATGACACTGGGGGTGCATGCTGTCAATGTGACTTATCACAGATGATGTTGACCTTCATCTCCCAGCAGAGCAGTCCGTTTGGCAGGATTCTTCTCCACGGTAAGGTCATGCCCCCAACCCCAAACAATAGGCTTTGGAAGGAAGTCATGGCACAGCCCACACTTAGGGAATACCTTGTGGAATTCCACTCTGCCTCCTTCAGGGTAGAGTAGCTATATAAATTATTTATACAGCCGCTTTCCTTTTTAAAGAAACAAAAACAAAATCTGACCCTCCAGACCCATATTTTTAACAAAACCCCATGGACCTCAGAGACTCAGCTCCTGAGCCTGAATAGTGAGGACCCTGGAGAGGAGGGCTGTGGGGTCCAGGCCCATCTAGCAGGAGAGTCATAGCACAACTCAGAAAACTACAATCAGGTCCAGATCAGGGACTTAGGGTCCCTGCAAACATTCCAGACCACAAATGTGAGAGCTGAGGATGCAGAGGAGGTCTGTGGTAGATTCCCAACCAAACTCCAGCCTGCCTGGGATTTTTATGCCCAAACGCTTGCTCTTCAACCTCACTCTCGCGGTCTCTCACTGTAGCCAGGCCAAGAGTCTGTCCTTTCTGACCCAGCCTTGGACAGGCTCCTCCACTCCTCCCTGATCAGCAGCACCTGCACACCAGTTTCCTTGTCTTTCTGCTCCTCCCACAAGGCCAATTCCGCCCAGTATCACCAGTCTTCTTCCCTACTGGTGCCTCAAGTGGTCTAAGCAATGCTGGAGAAACCAAACACCAGTGAAGACTCACCCAGGCCCTGTTCCTGTGTCTTCAACTACAGCGTCTCCTCTCAGCATATAAACATGGGCCTTGCCCCACCTCAGTGTTTGGTGGCCCTGGCTGGCTCCCTAGAGTGGTCACTGCTGACTGCAAGCACTACACTCACCAAGGCTGTCCATGGCCCTTGGGTGCTGCCCATGGATAGTTTCAGGACCCAGCTCCCTGAGCTCTCAGCTTAAGTGCCACCTCCTCCAGGATGTGACAACAGTGCCAAGTTTTCTTTCTCCCCAGCTGTCCCTCTTCAGGTTCTTCCTCTGCCAATTTCATCAAGATGGTCCCCAAGGCTCTGTCTTTGGTCCTTTATCTCCATCAGTCTTCCTGGGTGACCTCTCTGACCACCTGTGTGTCTGTACCTTCTAATGTCACCTAGGAAGTTGCACAGCCTTAGATGGCCACTGCCTCACTTTCCTGTTCCTACACCCACTCCAGTTTTCCTGAATGAGTCTACCAATAATAACCGAGCACCTAGTATGCGCCAGATTCTAGGCCAGGTTGGCTGGGTGGGGTGGGGTTTTGATGATGATCAGAAAGGAGGAAGCTTCTACCTTTATAAAACTCATATCCCAGTGGGCAAATTGGACAACAAACTAGCAAGAAACAAACCACTGCATAGGTGCTAGGAGGAGAATCTTTCTGGTGGTGAGAGGCTGACAGGATGGGCCCTCAGTAGACAGGGTGGACAGGAGCACCCTTTGAGGAGGTGATATCTGAAGCAAGACCTCTGGATAGCTGAGGACAAGCATTCCAGACAGAAGAGCAAGTGCCAAGTCTCTGAGGTAGAGACAATGAGTATGTTCCAAGAAATGGGGGAATGGACCAGAGGTGGCTGCTGGTTGGAAAGCAGATGCAGTAGGTCAAGCTAGGATTCTGTGGAGTCTGTGAGCTTGAGCAGTATGCACCAGAGAGGGGGCAGCAGAAGGAAGACCCACAGAGAAGACCTGCAGATAGGCTGATGCCGGAGAGAGCTTCAGAGGAGCCTAAAGTGCCAGCACTCCTGGGATGGGCTGAGCCTTCTGGGGCCAGGTGGGGAGGGATCTCTGCATACCCGTCCCCAGGGCTGGCTCTGTCCCCTCAATCTGTTCTACCCTCTGTGGTGGGCACCTGTGTGCAGCAAGAAGAAAGGCGGTGGAGGAACAAATGGGAGTCCCTGGCTTTCACCCAACTGATGATGCTGTAGAGCAGTGATGGCGAACCTATGATATGCGAACTCATTTTTTTGGTTGATTTTTCTTTGTTAAATGGCATTTAAATATATAAAATATAAATCTTTGTTTTACTATGGTTGCAAATATCAAAAAATTTCTCTATGTGACACAGCACCAGAGTTAAGTTAGGGTTTTTCAAAATGCTGACACGCCGAGCTCAAAAGGTTCGCCATCACTGCTGTAGAGCAAAGTGCTTAACACAGTGCTGAGCACCAACCTCCACTCTCACCTTCACCATGAACCAATCACTTTCATCTTTGGCTTCCCATTAGAATCACCAAGGAAGCTTCTAAAAGATGATCACTACCCAAGCCATATCCCAGAGCAATGAAATTGGAATGGGAGTGGAGTGGAGCAGGAGTGGGGTGGCTTCAGTAGGATTCCAACATGCACAGGTTGAGGGCTGATGCTTGAAGTGCAGGTGGGGAGCCCCAGAGAGCAGGATTTCTCATGGTTATACAGAGGAATCCCAGGCACCTGGGGGAAGGCCCTCACTTCCCAAAGCAGTCTCTAAGTTACTGTTTCTCTAATAGGGTCCACAAGTCATGCAGGTAATGATGCAGCTTCCTAGAAGCCTTCCGAGTCCGGGGACCCAGGATGTCAGGCAGGCATGGGAATCTATGCTTCTCAGCTCCTTACAGATGATTCTCCTCCTCCCAGAGACAGTGAGCCTGCTAGACTCAGTGCCATCAAGGCCTATTTGCCCTTCAGGATGATGGAAGACCAGCCCCAAATGAGAGGATTCTGAGGTCTGGCTGTAGGAGCAGGGATGCTCAGTGTCAGAGCTTGGGTAGGGCAAGGATCCTACATAGGGTGCTTAGGGCTTGAGAAGAACAGGGCCTGCCTGGACTTTGGGCTGGGGATGAGGGCCACCAGAGCCCTGGAGGGGAGATGTCGTGAACAGGGGAGGGGGGCAGAAGATGAGGGAAAGAAACAGAAGAGGGAGAAGGGACAGGGATAAAGCATAAATAAACCTTGGGTCTGAGGTCAAAGGATGTCCCAGAGTTCAGCACTCCTCCCATCTCTCACTTCCCATGTTGTAGGAAAAGTGCCACCAACACGCCCAGTGCTTCTGAGTTCTGGCTTTCTTTTTTTGTTTGTTAATTCTCACCAGAGGATACTTTTTTCCATTGATCCTTCAGAGACAGTGGAAGGGAGCAGGGGGAGAAACAGAGAGAAACATCGATGTGAGAGACACATTGATTAGCTGCCTCCCACACGAGCCTAGACCAGGCTGAGGAACGAGCCTGCAACCCAGGTATGTGCTCCTGATTGGAAGCAAACCCAAGATCTTTCAGTACTTGGGCTGACACTGTAACCACTGAGCAAAACCAGCTTGGGCTCAGCTCTGGTTTTCAGATTTGCCATGGCCCTAGCATTGCTCTCTCCCCAGGAAGGTTAAATGTCAGATGTTCAAATACCAAGTCTGGCTGATTCAGTGCATCTGGGTGGGGCCAGAGGCTGGGGTCCGTGTCCAACCCTCTGTTCCCTGACACCATGTTCTGCTGCTGGTCAGGAGCCAGTGCTCCAAGAGCCACTGCCTGTAGAAAAGCAAGCCTACTTGCCTCCTCATGGAGCACTCTTCATGCCCTGTCAGACTACCTTGGGCAAGTGCTTTTCCATTTCCAAACACTATTCCTCTCTCTTTGGGCAAGGGTTAAAACTAATAGGTAATTACAGAGCATTTCATCTTCTATTTGCAGACAAGAGCAGCCAGATTTATTTTAATCCCCTAATGTTTCTCAAATTGACCTGGAGTCCATGGCTGAGGTAGGTGAGTGCCCTGTGGACGAGGCCTTCCCTGCAACATCAGAGTGCAGGAGCAGTCAAGTCCTCCTTAAAACTTCCATGGGGGGTCAAGGGAAGACTTCACTGAAGGAGAGACTGGGTCTTGGGGGGATGAGTGAACTAAGCAGGCAATAAATAAACAACAAATGCCCCCACAGAAAGAAAGCAGTCAAAGGATAATAAACGTATTTTATAAGAGTACAAACAGCGAGTAAGTACAGGAAAACAGATAAATTTTCCTAGAAATGCAAATTACCACCAGGATTAGATGCCATTCTTCAGTTGGGCTGGCTGGCAAAGATGAGAAACCCTGCCACATCAGGGGGTAGAAGGGCTGGTGGGGGAAGGGAGTGTAAACTGGAGGGCAAGCTGGCAATATGGGTCAAGGGGTTTTAGAAAGTACAGTAATCCTCCCTTATCCTCAGGTATTACCTCCAAGACCCCCAGTGGATGCTGGAAACCCAGCACAGCACTGAACCCTACATATATTATGTTTCTTTTTATACATACACTAGAGGCCTGGTGCATAAAATTCATGCACTGTGAGTGATTCTACCCCCTCGGAAATATTTGGCAATGTCTGGGGACATTTTTTTGGTTATCACAATTCTGAAAGTGCCACTGGTATCTAGTGGGTGAAGATCAGGGATGCTGTTCAACATCCTACAACACACAGGATGCCCCACCCCAAGAATTATCCAGTCCCCAATAGCGATAGTGCTCAAATTGAGAAAACCTGAGCTACAGGAAGTTGGTGAATTTTAGCAAGGATTTTTTTTTTTTTTACTCCTCACCCAAGGATATGTTTTTCATTGATTCTAGAGAGGCAGGCAGAGGGAGAGGGAGAGAAACATTGATTGGTTGCTTCCTATTCATCACAACCAGGGATCAAACCTGCAACCTGGGTATGTGTCCTGTCTGGGAAATGAACCTGTGACCCTTTATGGGACACACTCTAACCCAGCGGGTGCCAACCTTTCAAATCTCACGGACCACCAATGGCGACTGCTGCTCTAACCAACTGAGCCACACTGGCCAGGGCTAGCAAGGACTTTTTAAATGAGCAGAGACTGCTGGCCGGCGTGGCTCAGTGATTAGGCGTCAACCCATGAACCAGATCACGGTTCCATTCCCAGTCAGGGCATGTGCCTGGGTTGTGGGCTCAATCCCCAGTAGGGGGAGTACAGGAGGCAGGCGATCAATGATTCTCTCTCATCATTGATGTTTCTATCTCTCTCTCCCTCTCCCATTCTCTCTGAAATCAATAAAAATATATTTAAAAAATAAATTAATTAAAAATACTTTGAGTTCCAAGCCCTCCTCTGACAAACCAATTCCTTATACGGGGTCAGCCAGCCTCTCCAGGAGTTATCCAGTCATGGGCATCGTCCCATCTCTCGCAAATGCTGAAAGTTGACAATGGGTACATGTGGTTCAATATCTTACTCTACTGTTATGAAAAAAAAAATTTAAGTCCTCACCCAAGGACATGCTTAGAGAGAGGAAGGGGAAGGGGGAAAAGGAGAAACATTGATGTATCAGAGAATACATCGATTGGTTGCCTTCCATAAATGCCCCCTCTGGGGAGATTGAACCTGCAACCCAGGTATGTGCCCTAAGAAACAAACCAGCAACTTTTTGGTGCACAGGAGGACGCTCAACCAACTGAACCACTTTGGCTAGGCTACTGTCATGTAAATTTAAATATTATTGTATTTCTATAATAAAAATACGGTTTTACCTTAAAAAATATACTTTCATTAAAACTTAGAGAGAGAAAAAGGGAGAGAAAGAGAAACATTGATGTGAGAGTGGAACATCGATCAGCTGCCTCCTGTACGCTCCACATTGGGGATTGAGCCCACAACCTGGGTATTGAACCAGCACCCTTTTGGTGCATGGGACGATGCCCAATCAACTGAACCACACTGGCCAGGGCTGTTTTACTTTAAAATTAGTTTCA
>NW_006282187.1:221563-223968 GCF_000327345.1 Myotis davidii
GTAGGGAATCACATAGTCCCACAACCCAGGTGGCAGCCAAAGCCATCCTGGGAAGACTGTCCATTCCTCAGCTCACCAGAGCAGAGAGGACGAAGGGGAGGGGGAGGAGAAGAAGGATGAAGAGGAGGAAGAAGAGAGGGAAAAGGAGAAAAAGGAAAAGGTGGGGGAGAAAGATGTGGAGGATGAGGAAGAGAGGAGGAGAAGAGGAAGGAGGGAGAAGAAGAGGAAGAAGAGGAGGAGGACAAAGAGGGGGAGAGCTCTCTAAAACAGTGTTCTTCCCTGGGGAGAAAGGAATCCTAGTACCTGGTCCATATTTTTCTCCAGAGTCCTTGAAACCATGCTCTCAGAATGACAACCTTACCAGGTCCTTCTGGGCCTTCCTCAAACCCTTATGAGGTAGGTAGCATCAGGAGGTAGGCACCACCATACTCATATTATGAATGGAGACACTGAGGCTTACAAGTCATACTTTGAGGGAGTGGAGAGCAGGGCTTTGAACCAGCCTACCAACCCCACATCCAGCCTGTTGAACCACTGCCATGCTCCCATTCCCACACAGAGGTCAAGTTCAGTGTGTTTCAGATGTTCAGGTTGATGGAGTGCAACAAACAGTCAAGGTCACCCAAACCTAATGAGGAGCCACTCACTGGGGACTCAGTGGGCCTGACCCACTGAGTGGGAGCCTGGGAAGATGAATGGGCCTGCCTGGAGCAGGGCGCTGGTCAGAGTCCCTTCCATAGTTGAGCCCACAGCAGGCCAGGCTGTCCTTCTTTGGCACCTTCCAGCTCTTAAGAGCAGACCTAGTTTCTGGTGTCTCCTCATTTTTCCTCCCCTTCCACCATCTTAGTTTGGACATGCTCTCTGTCTAATGTTGATTTTTACCTCTTTTGGGAACCTACATCCAATTTTATACCACGGCAGTGACAGAGTAGAGTCTGAGATAAAAATGAAACTTTAAAAGTATCATTGCAAGGCTGCAGCTCTTCTACACTGAGGAATGCTGCAGAGTCACAGGTAAAAAAGACAGTGCTTAACAGGACAGCCAAAAGCACTCCCTCTACAAAAACGTCTTGGTTTCTTTACCTGCAACTTTATCCCGAATAAGTTTTGCAGACTCGACTTCACCAATACTGCTGAACAGACTTCGCAACTCATCCTGGGTCATGTTCTGAGGGAGGTAGTTGACTATTAAATTTGTTCTCCCGATGTCATCCCTGCAGTCTTCGGCCATGTGGTCTTCATAACCATTAGACATTGTATTTTTTAAAAATCTGCAGGGGAAAAAAAAATCAAGTAAATTCCTAATGTTCATATTGCAGAATGTGAAACAAAACTAATGACTGCATTAGCACTTAGTTTTCTCTTCAACCTATGTCCACACAAAAACCTGCACATGGATGTTTACAGCAGCCCCCAAACTGGGAGAAACCACGATGTCCTTCAGTAGGTAAATGGAGAAAAAAACATCTACACAAGGGAGTATTATTCAGGAATAAAAAGAAATGAGCTATGAAGCCATAGAGACATGGAGGAACCTTAAATGCACACCGCTAAGTGAAAGAAAACAGCTTGAGCCCTAGCCAGTTTGGCTCGGTGGATAGAGCATCAGCCTGCGGACTGAAGGGTCCCAGGTTCGCTTCCAGTCAAGGGCATGTACCGTATTTGCCGGAGTATAAGACGATTTTTTGGCCCTGAAAAATATGCCTCCAAGTGGGGGGTCGTCTTATACGCCAGGTACACTTCAGATAGACTGCCCATAGTGCTTGCCCCGTGCCATAGTGGCCTCCCAATGCCCGCCCACTTCATTCCACATACCGTTCAGGCATCAGCAGCGCTGCTGGGTGTATGCTCGGCTGTTATGCGATTTTGCTGTTATGCGATTTTACCACACTCGCAAAATCGCACACAGCCGACCATACACCCAGTATGATAGCACAAAATCGCGAATCGCGATACCATACTGGGTGTATGGTTGGCTGTGTGCGATTTTGCGAGTGTGGTAAATTCGGGTTACCGTATATTTCTTTACATATGCATTGAAGATTCGTGATTTTGCGCTATCATGATGCCTCTTAGAATGTTGAAGAGCTCGCACTTGCGCACTAGTGAGGTCCCAGGGAGATGCTGATGCAAGGGTGGACCAGACTGCTATAGTGACAGGGCGGGCAAACAGGGAGCAGGGACCAATCAAATCAGGCTTTGTATACAGCCAACAGCCAACCACAATACTGCCCCATTGTACAGTACAGCATAGAAAACGTCGACCAGTCAAACCCCTATCATCCCTATCATGGCACCAAGATGTCGTTGATGAACTTTTAATATCAGATGATGAAGAGGAGTTTGAAGGCTTTTAAGGTGAAACTGTCACGCCAGCAAACTTGCTAGGGACTTGCCCAGGAGAG
>NW_006282187.1:224167-227869 GCF_000327345.1 Myotis davidii
GGTGTGCAGGAGGTAGCTGATCGATGTTTCTCTCTCATCGATGTTTCTAACTCTCTATCTCTCTCCCTTCCTCTCTGTAAAAAATCAATAAAATATATTTTTTTAAAAAAAGAAAGAAAACAGCTTGAAAGGCTACATATTATATGATTCTAATTATACAACACTGTGGAAAAGGTAAAACAATGGAAACAATAAAAAGATGAGAGGTTGCTGGAATTTTGGGAGAAGGATGAATAGATGAAGCACAGAGGATTTTTTAGGGCAGTGAAGCTATTCTGTGTGATACTATAATGGTGGACACATGTCTTTCTACATTTGTCCAAACCCATGGAATGTACACCACCAAGAGGGAACCCTAAAGCAACTATGGGCTTCAGATAATATGTATCAGTAGTGGTTCATACTAATGTGAGATGCTAATAATAGGGGAAACTTTGTGTTTGAGGAGAGGTATATGGAAACTCACTTTGTACTTTCTTTGCAATCTTTCTGTAAACCTAAAACTACTCTAAAAAAGTCTGTTAAAACAAAACAATTCCAAGTTCAACCATTTACACTTACTAAGAGGGCTTCAAAAAAGACACATACAATTTCAGCACCATCATTTAAGTTCCATATACAATGTGCAACATTAGTCCAATCTCCCAGCATTTCTTTTACTTATTTGCAAATGTTCTGTTCCCTGCTCTTTATAAAGTAGTTTGGCATCAAAAGCCAAAAAAAGAGATTAGAAAGTTAGACTTCATAAGGTTCAAAACTTTGCATGCCAAAAGGCATCAGAAACAGACAAGCAGGAGACTGGGAGAAAATACAGCTGACCATAACACAGAATTGAAAGCATGCAGGCTTTGGAATGCCTTTAGTGGACCCACATAGTTCAAATCTGTTGTTCATAGGTCAACTGCATTTTTAAAAAAATATATTTTATTGATTTTTTACAGAGAGGAAGGGAGAGGGATAGAGAGTTAGAAATATCGATGAGAGAGAAACATTGATCAGCTGCCTCCTACATACCCCCTACTGGGGATGTGCCCACAACCAAGGTACATGCCCTTGAGAGAAAGAATCATTGATTGGCTGCCTCCTGCACGCCACCTACTGGAGATCGAGCCTGCAACCCAGGCATGTGCCCTTGGCTGGAATCAAACCTGCGACCCTTTAGTCTGCAGGCTTAAGCTCTATCTACTGAGCCAAACCAGCTAGGGCTATAAGGTGGAGTTTTGATTACATAGGGTAGGGGTCCTCAAACTTTTTAAACAGGGGGCCAGTTCACTGTCCCTCTGACCGTTGGAGGGCCAGACTATAGTTTAAAAAAAAACTATGAACAAAATTCCTATGCACACTGCACACATCTTATTTTGAAGTAAAAAACAAAACGGGAACAAATACAATATTTGTATTTGCATGTGGCCTGCGGGCTGTAGTTTGAGGACCCCTAACATAGGGTATCAGCACCTTTAATCCCCATGTTGTTCAAGGGTCAACTGTATTTGCTACCTATTATATTACTTAGATTGGTGGTTCTCACCTGGGTGATTCTGCCCCCAGGGGATACTGGGCAATGTCTGGAGACAATTCTGATTATCACAACTGGGGGGTGGGGTGTGTGTGTGTGCACGTGCCACTGGCATTTAGTGGGCAGAGGCCAGGGATGCTGCTGAACATTCCACAAGGCACAGGACAGTCCCTACCAAGATCTATCCAGCCCCCAAATGTCAATACTGCCGTGGCTGAGAAAAGTCCATTTAGAGCATCTACAAATTAATTTAAATATATATATAATCACTAACAGACAAGTGATCAAAGGATATTAACTACAACTAATAGATGCCAGCAATTCAAATAGCTAGGAAACTATGGAAAGAAGCTCAAGTTCGAGAATAATGAAGGAAATGTGAAATAAGAGATGCTACCTTTTGCTTCTTAGAGGGAATAAATCCAGTTTAAAGATAAAGGGGAAATACCCTTATAGACTGCTGATATGAGTGTGACATGGTACCGCCTTTTTAAAGGATAACTTGGTAGTGCCTACCAAGATTTTTTATGTGAATACTACCCTCCAACTCAGAACTGTAGGAGTCTGTTCTAGGGAAATAAACACACATGTGTAGGGGAACATGCATAAGAACACATAACCCCCTGGCTGGTAAAAGTAAAACACTGAATATAATTTAAATATGCATTATTGGGGAATGGTTAGATAATACCAACATTCAGTAAAAAGCACAGGACCACCAGCATTAACAGATTTAATTATGAAAAATTCCACAAACCCGTTAAACTGTCTGTGACCAGGAGACTTTGAGATCATTAGCTCAAAAGCAAACAAAAACATCTGCTGAACGCTGAACCAAAGTGCAAGGGTAACTCTAAGAAATTAAAATGCACTCTGAAAAAAAAATTTTTTTAAAGATAAAGATAAAAAACACACTGAAGTTTGCTCCAAATGGGATTCTAACATTTTTCTTCTTCCCTCTTTTTTCTTTATCACTCCTTCTCTTCACTCTTGTTTTGTGTTAGGGATCTACTCTTCTGCCCTCTCCTTCAGCCTGCCTTCATGGATGAACAATAATTACTCATTCTCATTATCCAGAGAGGTGTGGTGTATTTTCTACCCCTGGTAAAAGTTAACTTTCTAAAACAGTGGTCGGCAAACTATGACCTGGGGGTCAAATTTGACCCACTGCCTGTTTTTATAAATAAAGTTTTATTGGCACACAGCTACTCTAATTTGTTTATGTATTGTCTGGGCTGCTTTTGCCCTATAGCTATGTAGTTGAGTAACTGTGACAAAGCTGAAAATATTTACCATCTGGCTCTTTACAGAAAAAGTGTGCTGACCTCTATTCCAAAATGTAAAAACAGAACATTTCTAGGAGAAAATCTTTGTGACATTAGATGAGGCAAAGATTTCTTAGACACCACACCAAAAGCCCAATCCATATAAAAGAAATTGATAAACTGGAAATTGAAACTGGATACTACCAAATGTTGAAACTTTTGCTCTGTGAAAAGACGCTGCTAGGAAAATTACAATCCATAGGCTGGAAGAAAATATTTGCAAGTCACATATTTGCAAAAGTACTTGTATCTAGAACATATATTTTTTAAAACTGTCCAAACTTAACAACCCAATTTAAAAAATGGCAAAAGAAGATATATGGATGGCAAATAAACATGTGAAAAGATGCTCAATGTCATTAATTAGGGAAACGCAAATTAAAACCTCTCCGCATTTAGGGTGAGAATCGAGATACTATTACCCATTTAGAAAGGCTAAAACAAAGTAAAACAAAAGCAAACTATCCCTGAAACTAATATAATATTGTATGTCAACTATATTTTAATAAAACACACACACAAAAGCAAGCAAACAACAAAACAGACAATATCAACTTCTGGCGAAGATGTGGAGAAACCAAAACTTTCATACATTGCTGGTGGAAATGTAAAAATGCTACAGCCACTTTGGAAAACAGACTAGCAGTTCCTATTCCTAATCTTCATACAAGAGAAATGAAAGTGACCTATCCTACCTAATAAAAGAGAAACATGGTAATTGGCGTACGACTGCTACCCTTCCCATTGGCTAATCAGCGAGATATGCAAATTAACTGACAGCCAAGATGGTGGCCGGCAGCCAGGCAGCTTGAAACTAACATGAGGCTTGCTTGCTTCAGAGACGGAAGAAACCAACGTTCC
>NW_006282187.1:229062-229724 GCF_000327345.1 Myotis davidii
CAGGAGCAGGCCTAAGCTAGCAGGGCATTATCTCCCGAGGGGTCCCAGACTGCGAGAGGGCACAGGCCAGGCTGAGGGACTCCCCCTTCCCCCGGAGTGCACAAATTTTTGTGCACCGGGCCTCTAGTATATATATAAAAAGCCAGCGACTGGACCGCTGGAATGATCAGAATGACCAGTTGGTTGCTATGACGCCCACTGTGGCCAGTGAACCGGGAGGATCCAGGGTTGGGGCTGCTGGCCAACCTCCCGAGGCCCCTTCTCAGCTGGCCCTACCTCTGATCTCCCCCACCCCAATAGGGGGTAGGGCCAGCTGGCCAACCTCATGCAGCCCCTTCCCCTGACCAGCCCCCCACCATCCTGATCAACCTGCAGCCCCTCCCACCTGGCCCCGCTCCTGATGGGCCCCCTCACCCCAATAGGGGGTAGGGCCAGCCAACCTCCTGCAGTCCCTCCTCCCGGCCGCCCCGCCCCCAATGGGCGCTGATTGGCCCCGATCTCTGGCCAGGCCGAGGGACCCCACTCATGCATGAATTTGTGCACCAGGCCTCTACTATAATCTTAACCAGAAGTTCTTGACAAAAAAAAATTGTAACTGATTGTGAGAAATACAAAATTAATTTTCCTTTGTTCTAAGTTTCCCTTCTCTTTTTTCTTCCACA
>NW_006282187.1:229893-231330 GCF_000327345.1 Myotis davidii
CGATTTGAGCTGGGCTGGTTGGACCCTACCCATGCACGAATTTGTGCACTGGGCCTCTAGTGTTCATACAAAAACCTATACACAAGTGTTTATAGCAGCTTTATTCATAACCACCAAAAACTGGAACCCAAATGTCCTTCAAGCTGTTCGTGGATAAACTACCACACAATGGAATACTACTCAGCAATAAAAAGGTGCTACTAATTCATGCAACTTGTATGTATCTCAAAAACATTTTGCTGAGTGTTTTTGCTGTGTGATTTTGAGATACGTACATGATTTCATTCTGGAAAAGGCAAAATCAGGGTGTTAGATCAGTGGTTGCCTGGGGCAGAAAGCAGAAGAAGAGTTGACTACACAGGGGGGACACTGAGGAATAAGTATTTTTGATCCATAGTTGGAAATCCACGTATACGTAGGGCCCACTTTAGTTACACGAGGATTTGATTGCACAGGTGGCTGGTACACCTGATCCCCTCATTGTCAACTGTATTTTTGTTTCTTGGATGGCAGAACTTTTTAAAAAATATATATTTTATTGATTTTTTTTTATAGAGAAGAAGGGAGAGGGATAGAGAGTTAGAAACATCGATGAGAGAGACACATCAATCAGCTGCCTCCTGCACACTCCCACTGGGGTTGTGCCCGCAACCAAGGTACATGCCCTTGACCAGAATTGAACCTGGGACCCTTCAGTCTGCAGGCTGACGCTCTATCCACTGAGCCAAACCGGTCAGGGCAAGATGACGAAACTTTTTTTTTTTTTTAAATATATTTTATTGATTTTTTATAGAGAGGAAGGGAGAGAGATAGAGAGCTAGAAACATCAATGAGAGAGGAACATCGATCAGCCGCCTCCTGCACATCCCCCACTGGGGATGCGCCCGCAACCCAGGTACATGCCCCCGACCGGAATCGAACCCGGGACCCTCCAGTCCGCAAGCCGACGCTCTATCCACTGAGCCAAACCGGTTTCGGCAACGAAACTTTTTGATATCTTGATCATGGTGGTAGTCACTTGACTCTACATTTGTCAAAACTCAAAAAACTACACCAAAGAGAGTGAATTAAAAATAAAATTTCAGGGTTTAAAAAATGCATCTTCTGCCCTGCTTGGTTTGGCTTAGTAGATAAAGAGTTGGCCTGTGGACTGAAGGGTCCTGGGTTCGATTCCAGTCAAGGGCACATGCCCGGGTTGCAGGCTCGATCCCCAGTAGGGGGCATGCAGGAGGCAGCCAATCAATGATTCTCTCTCATCATGGATGTTTCTATCTTGCTCCCCTCTCCCTTCCCCTCTGAAATAGATTAAATATATATAAAATACTTTCCCACTTAATTTTGTCCAAAAAAAGAAAAATAAAGATTAACTCATTAATTATTCAAAACTAGAGGCCCGGTGCACAAAAATTTGTGTACTCAGGGGGAAGGGGGTGTGCC
>NW_006282187.1:232386-238907 GCF_000327345.1 Myotis davidii
CTCCCGAGGGGTCCCAGACTGCGAGAGGGCACAGGCCGGGCTGAGGGACCCCCCCTTCCGCCCCAGTGCACAAATTTTTGTGCACCGGGCCTCTAGTATATATATAAAAAGTGCACTCTGCTTTGCAGCCCTGTTCCCCAGCATGCTAGCTCTTTCTGATGCCCAGTTGGGATTGAGCAGCTCCCAGCAGGCCCAGTTCTTGGTCAACTGGCAACAAGGTAGACACTAAAATCCCAAGAGCACAATTCCTTGGTGCTTTGTGGCCACTTCATCCTGCTCTCTGGGTCCCTTCCCCTAACCTGTTCCAAACCAGCTTCTGTCCCCACAATCTCCAACTACAACCGGCCTTCATTTCAACCTGACCATCAATGACTTCTAAGTTGTGACCATCTCTGGCTGTCTCAGCTCACCTGACCCTGTCTCTTCTCACTTAGTGTGTCTCTCCGTGCAGATGTCCTGGAGACCCCTCCAAGTCAGCATGTTCAGCCTCACCAAACTAGCCCTTCCCCTCCATGGTGTCAACACTCACCGAGGCTCAGAGATTTCACTGCTTGTGGTCAGGCATCACCCTGTTACAAAGTGGCAGAGTCAGGTCTCAAGGTTGTCACAGAGCAAGGATGAAACAAGGCCTTTCATCTTGGGGCTGGCCTGTGGCTCCAGTCCTTACTTCCCTCATTAGCTTCTCCCCCAGGATATCACAGACCTTCACAGCCCCATGTCTCTATCATAGCTGCTCCCTTTGCAGATTGTACACCTCTCCATCATCTCCTCATTTATCTTTAAAAAAATCCCCCAGGATAATAGGTTGCTCTTGTTCTGTGCCCATACACCACTGGTGTAAACCTTTTTCACTGCATGAATCACTCTGACATATTGTTTTCACTTATATCATTGGTGAAAGTCTTGGGGGCCAGGCTACATCACTATCACCTAAGGATCGCCAAGCAAACCCAGGGTACTTAGCAAACTATAGGTCTATCACACAGGTACACACAGTAGCAGAGGTGGGACAGACACTGGGTCTCAATTCACCCAGGAATCATGTACATTTGGTGCATTCTTTTATATTAAAGAAGGGCAGTTGGCAATTGTCCTGACAGCTTGTTAAAACATTCAGTATCTTTTTTAGGATTATCAATAAGTACCGTCCTATCCCACAGCATCAAACTCAATTGCAAGGAACAAAAAATAGATTTTGAGTTTATCAAAATGACTTCTGCTGATTTAAAAACATTTCCATAAACTGAATGTATCCAGAAGATGTCCTCTTGAGATGATCTGAGGGTTTTCAGCCCCATTGAGTATTTTAAACAGTCTTGGTTGTCTGTGTGACTTCAGCAATGTTGTTCAAATCAGTAATATACCTACTGCATGTATAAGGGAGAGATATGTATAGAAATGACATCAAAATATACATAGGTGGTACATACATAAAGCAGTAAGACTGGTTTCTGCTGGGTACCCCTTAGAATCTGTCTCATTTTATGGTTACAGAGCAGACTTTCTAAGCTACTTAAGAAGAAAACTAGAACAATCAAATATATCTGCAGGCTCAATCTTGATACTTCATATATCACGTAGAGAGACCTGGAATCAATTATTCCTGATGTAAAATTCGGAGTTCTTCAGGGTAAAAGTCTTAGGAATATAAGGTCCCCAGGAAATACTCTGGTGCCAGAAAAGGAAAAAAAAACCCCAAAACCCTGAATGTATCTCCTGACCCAATTAAAAATGGTATGCGAGATAAAGGCTCAAGTGGACACAGTACATGTTTTCTTACTCTCCCCTTCCCACAGCTCATAGAGGGGAAAGTCACCTGGCTGGGGTGCCAGCTAAGTCATGGCAAATCTGTGTC
This sequence comes from Myotis davidii, assembly GCF_000327345.1. Lineage (NCBI taxonomy): Eukaryota > Metazoa > Chordata > Mammalia > Chiroptera > Vespertilionidae > Myotis > Myotis davidii. Next base: position 234,242 of record NW_006282187.1, read on the forward strand.
TGCCAGGCTGAGATGCCTGGGACATAAGCAGATCAGATGCAATGCTAACCTTCAAGTTCAGGCCATTACCAGGCCACCTCAGTACTGCAAAAGCCTCTTGACCAGTCAATCCATCCTTATCTCTTCCCTAGAAAAGCAATATTCCAAGATCACCTCGACTGTGCCTCTATCACCAGACCTTGGCATGCTTTTCCAGATTTATCTCCAAGCTCACCTTTTGAACCTCTGCCTGCCCAAACCAGTCCACTTGGGCTTCTGAACCTCCTTGTACTCTCCTTTCTTATTCACTCAGTCCTCTGGCTGCACTTGGAAACTCCTGCCAACAACTCTCTAATCACAAGACACAGTTTGGACACCAATGCTTTCATCAAAACCTAAAACCAAAAAACGGGCAATCATTTCTTTCCACACTTTCTCAATACTGTCATGACCTGCTACTTCAACTTTTCGTTGTTGAATTTCACACACTCTACTTTCCCTAGCTCAGGTTGTTAAGTTGTTGTTGTTTTGTGTGTTTTTTTAAAATATATATTTTTATTTCACAGAGTGAGGGAGGAGAGATAGGAACACTGATAAGAGAGAATTATTGATCGGCTGCCTCCTGCACACCCCCTTCTGGGGATCGAGCCCACAACCTGGGCACATGCCCTTGAGTGGAATTGAACCTGGACCTTTCAGTCCTCAGGCTGATGCTCTATCCACTGAGCCAATCTGGGTAGGGCAGGTTCTAAGTTTCTTGAGGAGGCAAATTCTTCCACTTTCCCCCATTCCCTGTGTCATTGGACAGTTATGCTTCATGTTTTCAGGCTATAAAAGTGTGAACATGAACTTGGCCAATATACCAGTACATGGAGGCTCTCTAGGTTGAGTGGGGATGGACAATGATCATGTAAGTGAATCCCCCCAACACCTAGGAACAGACTGCTTTCTGCTACCTTTGTTTCACTGTCTGTGTACCCATGCACATGCATTCTACTTGAGTGATTTGCTTTCCCTTTGATGTCCACATTCTAAACAGCTACTCCCATTTTCTCCCTTTTCCTCTGTTCATCTACCGGTCACTCAGGCAGAGGCCTGGAATCATTCATCTCTTACTCATGTCCCATATCTAAATACCCACTGAGTTCCGTATCTTTTAGCTTCTAATCACATCTCAAACCCACCCCCTCTTTTTTTCCCTATTACTACATTCCAGGGTCATATTCCCAATTTTCCTTATTGAAGGGAAAGGAATCACTTTCTCACTGGGTTGCTGACCTTCAGCATTATCCCCCTCCAACACTTCCTCCTTGGTACAGATCTGACTCCCTCACTTTGTAGACTAAAACTGCCTAATAGTCACGCTGACGGCTACAGAACAACACCCAAACCCTCTGCACACCAGCCACGTGAGTTCTTTGGCCACTACTCACTTCACCTTTCTTGCCCCTGAAGTACCAGACCCCATGTGGTTCCCTGAACAAACCTAAATGTTTCCACCTCTGTACCCTTGCCAATACTGTTCCTGCATCCTGCAAAGACCTTCCCCAGATCTTTACCTGGATAATTCCTACCCAGCACAAATTTACCTCTTTCAGGAAACACTCTGTCATTGGTTACAGTGTCATTTTTGGTGCTTTCACAGCAACCATTTACAATCATCAATGCACTGACCAGAGTGGGCCAAAACGATCTACGCACAGGATATAACCACCACTGCTTCCCCAGAGCCTTGCTCAGGCCCTGGGACACAGCAGGGAGAGTTGGTTAAAGGAGGGAAGCAAGACTCAATTCCCTTCTTAGGCTGGCTTTCTCCCATCTTTCCCTGACCCAAAGCCAGATGTCGGCCTGGCTGCTTCACATTGCCACCTAGGGGAAAAGACAGTAACTGCACCTCTCACCATTCACCATTTACTGGTAATTTGATTCAATGTATTGAATGGATAGGGAGGACACAAACTAGGAACAGTTGATTCTGGCAGGAAGTCAGAGGCTTCAAGTGGTGAATGAGCTCCCGTCTGGGCCACACAGCAAGAGGAGAACAGCATTCCAGGCAGTGGGGGCAACAGGTAGAGAGAGGGTTGGAGTTTGTGAAGGTGAAATCACAAAGGAAGGGTTAGAATATGCAAGATCTGGAATCCCAAACTTTAGCGTTTAAGCCACCTAAAGAGGTTTAAAAAATTAATTTGTTTTTTTTATCTGCCCAAAGACTTTAAATCAGGAGTGACATGATCAGATCTGTGTTTACGACAACTTTTTTTTTTTTTGAATCCTCACCCAAGGATATTTTTCCATTGATTTTAAGAGAGAGTGGAAAAGGGAAAGACAGACAGAAATATCGATGTGAGAGAAACACAATGATTGGTTGTCTCCTGCATGAGCCCTGACCAGGGCATGGGCGGGGGAGGAGCCTGCAACTGAGGTATGTGCCCTTGACCAGAATTGAACCCGAGACTCCACTGAGCCATACCGACTAGGGCTGTTTATGACAACTCTTGCTAGAGTGAAGAAAAAGGATAAAAAATGGGAGGCAGCCCTGGCCGGCATGGCTCAGTGGTTAGAGCATCAATCTGCGTGCCAAAGGGTCTCAGATTTGATTCCCAATCAAGGGCATGTACCTGGGTTGCATCCCTGGCCCCAGTTGGGACAGGTGCTGAAGGCAACTAATCAGTGTGTCTCTTTCACATCGATTTTCTGTTTTTCTCTCTCCCTTCTTCCACTCTCTAAAAATCAATGGAAAAAATATCCTTGGGCGAGGATTAACAAACAAACAAAATGGGAGGCAGGGATTAAGGGAAGCAACGAAGCAAGCATTAGGAAGATGCTATTTTCATAATTCTGCCCCCTCAAAACCAGTGTTTCAACTTAAACATTTATGTCCACATTTTGAGATGTTCATATATTTCAGGATCTTGAAGTTGCAGAGTTTTATAATAGATCTCAGCATAGGGCTTTGCACACAGAGATGCTCAATGGCAACTGAATGGAATTCCTCAGGGGTCTCCTGGACTTTTGAAATGATAAGAGCAGTAGAACCCTGTGGTTAAGAGCAATAAGGACTCTGAGTAAGAAGGTCTGAGTTCAAATCCTGATCCAGCCAATTTATGGTGTGATGCTGGTCATATCAAGTGACCCATCGAAGCCTCAGTTTCTTTGTCCTTAAAATTAACACTGTAGCCCTAGACAGTTTGGCTCAGTGGATAGAACATCAGCCTGCGGATCAAAGGGTCCCAGATTCTATTCCAGTCAAGGGCATGTACCTCGGTTGCATGCTCCTCTCCTGCCTGGGCCCTGGTTGGGGGCACGTTCAGGAGGCAACCAATCAGTGTGTTTCTCTCACATAGACATTTCTGTCTTTTCCTCTCTCTTCCACTCTCTCTAAAAATAAATGGAAAAATATCCTCGGGTGAGGACTAAAAATAATGAAACAAATAAATAAAATAAAATGAACACTGTAACAGTACCTACCTCAAGGGCTAGAGATAAATGTCTGTTAAGTGTCAAGCATAAAATAAATCCTCAATAAAAACTGTTGACACTTTATAACATCAGTTATTCAGTGCCGGCCATTCACAGGCCATGCACAATGCTAGGGACTTCCCACACTCTTAAATCTGCACAGCAATATTGCTGTCAATCCTAGTTTACATATAAGAAAATCTAAGGCCCCCCCCACCCCCCCGACTGGTGAGTTTGTTGAAGGTCTTTGGGGCCTTAGATCTCAAGGTGTCAGAGATAGGGCTGGAGGAATCTTTAGTGTAAGATTATTTAGTCCAGTGGCGGCTCTCACATGTGAGTGAGTGAGTGAGTGAGTGAGTGTGTGTGTGTGTGAGAGAGTGAGAGAGAGAGAGAGAGAGAGAGACAGACAGAAAGACAGATTTTTGGCAATGTGAGACATTTTTTATATTCACAAGGGGGGGGGGGATGTCCGCATCTAGTGGGTAGAGGCCAGGAATGCTGTTCAACATTCTACAATGCACAGGACAGCCGAAACCAAGAATGATCAGGCCCAAAATGTTAGTAATGCCAAGGCTGAGAACCCGTCTCCTGTGTAATCATCCTCCCAATCTTCCCACTTCTGGAGCACTTGGCCATCTGGATCCCACATGGACACTTTGGTAAAGGGGTTCTACTCTCGCCCCTGCGGCAGCGCAAGCAGTTCTTCCCCACCTGCTGTGCACAGAGTAGGCTTTAAATGAGCCTAGCAGAAAGGACTCCAAAAAAGAAAGGAAGAGTATCCATCCCCCATTGTTCAACTGCCTGCAGTTTGTCTTTTCAACACATACACACACACACACACACACACACACACTTTACAAATCCAAATGTCCCCCGCCCCCTTAAAGAGCCTTGTTAGAGATGGCGTTCAAAAAACATATACTTTTCTAGGGTTCCCATTCGTACAGAAGGGTTTGCACACTTCTCAGAGGACCTCAGGTTAGCCGCGGTCATCTGACAACGACCACAAAAGAACCTGCGGGATTTCCAGGGACGGAGCCGTGGGCAGTAACCTCTGGGTGCTGAAGGCGCTGACCCCACTACCTCGCCTCTGGCTTCGATCTCCTGCCCCCGGATCCCTGGCTTCCAAGACTCCCCAGGCCCGAGTCGTGGAGCCCGCCCGGCAGGCGCGTGCCCACGCTGGGTCCCCTTCGCCCGCTCCTCGCGGCAGCCGAGGAATCCGAGGAAT
>NW_006282187.1:239027-241945 GCF_000327345.1 Myotis davidii
GCTTTCGCCACGGCGCGCTTCTCATTGGCCAGCGTGGCTGTCGCGGCGTCCTGAGGCGCGCGGTGGAGGTGGGATTTCCGTCTGGCGCTGCCTACGAAGGGCTACATGGCAGGTGAGACCCGGGTGGCCAGCGATGGCTGCGGTGTGGTCCAGGTGGTGTCCGGATCACGGAGACCAACTGAAGGCGGTGGTGGAAGAGCCACGCACCTTGTGGAGCGCATGTTGTGTGCCCGGCCCTGTCTGTCATGTCCCCGGCGTCCACCGCCCTATGAGGTAGGAACGGTCAGCGTGTCTGGGCTATGGGGACAGAACCAGTGTTCGAATCCTGGCCCCGACGTTTCCGCACTACGCGCGGTTGGACAAGGCCTGATGTCATCATCTCGATGGGCTTCAGTTCCCTTATCTGGTGTGGTGTGGAGGCGGGACATGGACGTGTCAGCATTTCAACAGTGTTGACTATTATAGCTCTTGCGTTCCCAGAAGCTCAGCCCAACATTCATTCATTAAAATGTTATTGAGCATTTACTATATGCCAGGCACTGAATAGACAAAAATATCTGCCCTTTCTGGGCTCACATTTTAGACCAGAGCTTTCCAGTAGAAATAAATGTAAGCAAGTTATAAATGTTGGCCACACGCATAATTTAAATTTTCTAGTAGCCATGTTAAAGGGAAAAAGTAAAATGAAACAAGTAATGTTAATTTTAATAATGTGTTTTATTTAACCCAATTTATGTCCAAAATGTTATTTTAACGTGTAACCGATATAAAAAGTTATGATGCCTGGCCACTGTGGTTCAGTGGTTAGAGCGTCAGCCTGCCCACCAAAGGATTGGGGGTTCGATTCCTGGTCAAGGGCACTTACCTGGGATTGCAGGTTCATCCCCCGCCGCAGTCCGGGCGCATGCAGGAGGCCACCAATTGATGTGTCTTCTCTCGCATTGATATTTCTTTCTCTCCCTCTTTCTTTCCTTCCCTTCTCTCTCTAAAAATTAATGGAAAAAATATTCTCAGGTAAGGATTAAAAAAAAAGGTTATGAGATCTTTTACTTTTTTTCCCCCTTCACACATTCTTTGAACACTCACAGCCCATTTACAGTTGGATTGGCTACTTTTTAAGGGCTCAATAGCCACATGTTGCCGGTGCTACTGTGTTTGACCTTGCAGTGCTATATAGGGGAGGCAGAAAAGAAATCAAGGGGGTTCCACATCAAGTGGTGAAAAGTGGTAAAGAGAAAAATAAATTGGGGAAGGGCAGGGGAAATGTGGGGTTAGCAATTTGAAAGATAGTGGTTAGGATGGTTGGGAAGATGGCATTTGCACAAGGACTGGAAGGAGTTGAAAAGACTGAACAAAGAACTATGGTATTCATTGTTTAGTGCAGTGTTGGTCCAGTAGAACTTTCTATGCTGATGGACATGTGTTTTATTAGCACGAATTTAGTAGCTACTAGCTCCATGTAGTTTTTGGGCATTTGACACGTAGCTGGTTACACTAAAGAACTGAATTTTTGCCCTGACTGATTTGGCTCAGTGGACAGAGCATTGGCCTGCAGACTAAAAGGTCCCAGGTTCGCCGAAACCGGTTTGGCTCAGTGAATAGAGCGTCGGCCTGCGGACTGAAGGGTCCCAGGTTCGATTCCGGTCGAGGGCATGTACCTGGGTTGCGGGCACACCCTCAGTGGGAGATGTGCAGGAGGCAGCTGATCGATGTACCTCTCTCATCGATGTTTCTAACTCTCTATCTCTCTCCCTTCCTCTCTGTGAAAAATCAATAAAATATATTTTAAAAAAATAAAAATAAAAATAAAAGGTCCCAGGTTCAATTCTGGTTAAGGGCATGTAAAAAAAAAAAAAGAACTGAATTTTTAATATATTTAATTTTTACTTAATTGAAATTTAAATAATCACAATAGGGCCAATGGCTTCCATAGCAGATGACATAGATTTATGAGAATGGTGGCAAGTGCTCTGAATTGAGCATGTACTATGTGCTAAATGCTTTTGCAGGTTCTCCCATGTAATTCTTGAAACATTTCTGTGAGAAGGGAGCAATGATCATTGTCACCATGAAGAATGAAGTCCTTCATTTATTCATCTATACTTTATTGTTGGTATTGATAAACTATCTTTTAGAACAGTTTTAGATTTATGGAACTATTACAAAGAAAGTACAGAGCTACCATTTTCCCCACACCCAGTTTGCCCTATTACATCTCTTATTAGTATGATACATTTGTTATAACTAATGAACCAAAATTGATACAGCATTATCAACCAAAGTTCATAGTTAATTTAATTTCCTTTGTTTTTACATAATGTTCTTTTTCTCTTCCAGAATCCCATCCAGGATATCATATTACATTGAGTTATTCTCCCCTCCCCCATCGTTCTCTTTTTTTAAAAAATACTTGACAGATAACATTATATTAGTTTTAGCTGTGCAACATAATGATTTGATATATCTATATATTGCAAAATAGTCACCACAATGAATTTAACTAACATACTAACATCCATCACCACACCTAGTTATAATTTTTTTGTTTTTGTGATGAGAATTTTTTAAAATTTTATCTTTATTAAAGTATTATAGATGTCCTATTTTTCCCTCATTGACCCCCCCTTCTTCCCCATCCCCATCCCCTCCCCAGGCCTTTACCCTACTATTGTCTGTGTCCATGGGTTATGCATATCTACTAGTACAGTGGTCAGCAAACTAATTAGTCAACAGAGCCAAATATCAACAGTACAACAATTGAAATTTCTTTTGAGAGCCAAATTTTTTATTTTTTTATTTTATTTTTTTAAAATATATTTTATTGATTTTTTACAGAGAGGAAGGGAGAGGAAGGGATAGAGAGTTAGAAACATCGATGAGAGAGAAACATCGATCAGCTGCCTCCTGCACACTCCCCA
>NW_006282187.1:242030-242704 GCF_000327345.1 Myotis davidii
TATCTATGTATATAAAAGGCTAATAGGCTAAGTGTCCGACTGTATGACTGGTCATTATGATACACACTGACCACCAGGGGGCAGACGCTCAATGCAGGAGCTGCCTTGGTGGTCAGTGCGCTCCCACAGGGGGAGTGCTGCTCAGCCAGAAGCTGGGCTCATTGCTGGAGAGTGCAGTGGGTGGTGGCAGGAGCCTCTCCCGCTCTGTGGCAGCACTAAGGAGCAGCAAGCAGGCGGGCAGTAAGGCGCAAGGGATACCGGACTGTTAGAGGGCGCAGGCCAGACTGAGGGATCCCCCTCCCAGTGCAAGAATTTCATGCACCAGGTGTCTAGTCTATATATATAAAAGCCCAGTGACCATTAAGGTGGAATGACCAGAACAACTGGAACTACTGGTGGCCATGACATGCATTGCAGCAGCCAACCAGTCTGATCCAACCCCGATTGGCATCCCACAACCTCCCGCGGCGCCCCCTAACCTCCCACAGCCCCTCCCGTCTGCTGGCCTCACCCCCGTTCAGGCCCCCGCCCCCCACCTGCTGGTCGCGGGCACAGGGAACACACGATTGAGCTATTGGCACCCCTTCTGAGGGGAGACGCCCGCCAGGTATACAGAAGGTATACGGAAGGCGCTCAGTGAGGAGTCTGCATGGATTGTGTTCACACCTTCATGC
>NW_006282187.1:242785-244816 GCF_000327345.1 Myotis davidii
CACCACCACCACCACAATGCTGAGGTAGCCTGATTCAGGACCCCCGTGCTGACCACCCACACGGAGAAACAGTGTGTGATAAACATCATGTCCTGCAGATGCTTGAATCTACCTCAAGAATAAGACACTACAGACCCAGAGCAGGCCGATTGGGACTAAGACAGAAGGTCTGGGAAAAGCAGGGCTGCAGATGGCCGTGTTCTGCGTTTGCTGCCCGACTCTGCTCCCGGGCCCCCTCTGTGTGCAAAGCGCCTGCATCGTTGCCCTTGGATGGAGGCCTGTGAGTGAGTGAAGAACTGTGGCTGTGCCTGTGGCTGCACGCGGCCTCTTGCCCTTATGGATAAGCAGGAAACATATTTATGTGCCAGAATCTAAACACCTCTTTATCGGTAATAGCACAAATAATGCAAGACTCACACTTGTTTCTAAACAGGACTCTGTCCGGCTGCGTGTGAACCCAGATCGAAGGTGTGCTCTCCGCCAAGGAGGCTGCAAAGGCTGCTCCTCTCTCGAACGCACACAGTCTGGAGAGGTTTAAAGGGAAAAGGAGATAAAAAATAAAACAAAATAGCAACAAGCTCTGAAGCCCCTGCCGAAGCTGTCAAACCCTCCACTGACACCTGCTAGGTCGCCTGGCACCACTCGGCCACTTTCAGCCTCCCGCCAGCTCCTGGAGGTGGGTGTGCTTACGGATGGAGGTTTCAGTGTTAAAGTAACCCTCTTAGTGTAGCACAGACACATGTGGGCTTTTTGATGAGAGACAACCCATGACATCCCCTCACAAATGTGTTTTTAACTGTTCTGAGATCACACTCTCAGCTTTGGTGACTCTCAAATAGGCCTCAGCAATTCCACTTGCCCAATGCAAAGACTGACCCGGGTTTCATGGAGACCGAACCCTCGCCCTTGGAGAAGCCACGTCCTTTCAAAAGGAAGGTCACCCTGGTTGCGGGTCCTTGCTCTTCGGCACTTTGAATATTTCTTGTCACGCCCTCCTCTACCCAGCAAAGCTCATTTAGAATTGAAGGCCACATAAAGAGCTTCACAGACAAGAAAAAGCTAAAGGAGTTCATCACCCTGATTGGGGGCGGGGCTGGCAGGCCAACCTCCTGTGTCCCCTGGCCCAGCCTGCCTGATTGGGACCACCGGCCGGACCCCACCCATGCACGAATTCGTGCACTGGGCCTCTAGTATGCATATAAGTCCTTTGGTTGATCTCTTCTCCCTGCCCCCTTCTCTCTCTCTTTTGTATCACCCAAGGATATTTTTCCATTGATTTTTAGGGAGGGTGAGAGAGAGAGAGAGAGAGAGAGAGAGAGAGAAAGAGAAAGAGAAAGAGAGAAACATTGATGTGAGAGAACCACATTGATTGGTTGCCTCCTGCATGAACATACTTCATTCCTGGTCTGGAGAGGAGCCAGCAACCAAGGTCTGTGCCCTTGACTGGACCGGCTAGGGCTGTCCTGTCTCTCTAGGGCTTCTCTTGGTTGTGGCAGATTCTCAGACTTTCCGTGTTTTTTATCACCTTGGCGGTTTTGAGAACTGGTCAGATATTTTGTAGGATGTCCCTCTATTGGAATTTGTCTGATGTTTTCCTCATGATAAGACTGGGATGATGGGTTTAGGGGAGGAAGACCACAGAGGTAAAGTGGTCATCCCATCACATCCTGTCAAGGGCACATTATCTATGCCTGTTGATGTTGGCCTTGAACACCTGGCTTCATTGCAACCTCCTCCCTCCGCGCCCCCCCCCCCATACTTTGGAAGGAAGTCACTATGTGCCCACATTTGAAGAGCAGAGAGTTATATTCCTCCTCCTTAAGGATGGAAAACTACTTAAATTATTTAGAATTCTGCATGGGAGATTTCTCTTTTCTTCCCCATTTATAAGTTTATCTAGTCATTTAATTATATCTCTATGGCCTCCTGCATATTTTATACTCTGGGTTTTAACTTTATTTCTTTTATTGCTCAAATTGTTCTGACTTTAGCCATTGGGATCTCTTCCAGTTGGCTCCTGTGGCCCTTTGA
>NW_006282187.1:244885-252958 GCF_000327345.1 Myotis davidii
GGCTTTTTTCATTTTGTTTTCTTTGGAGCACTTCCTTTTCTATGGTACTATAAGATATCAGGCTCGTCTCATATATTTCCTCCTCAGTCTTAAAGTCAGCCATTTCTTTGAAACTGGTTCCTTTTATTAGACAACTAGAAGCCCAGTGTGCGAAATTGTGTGGCCTCACCCACCCGCTCACGCCCCATCCACCTGCACTGGTCTTTGGTCATTAAGGCGTTAGGGCCACAGGCCTTTTATAATATAGATGGTGTTAGAAACTAAGATGTGAGCACTAGGAGTGCTTGTTGTTTCTTTTAGGTCATCAGTCCTTTTTAATTGCCCACAACACACCCAGTTCAGGTGTTTTGCCCCCATGGAAGTTACAGCTTGTGGGGACCAGTTTAAGAGGGCAGCTCCACAGTGACTAGCCCTTTTCAGAAAGTGTAGGCTGGTCCTCCTGTGGCGGGCAGAATAACAGCAGCCCAAAGATGTCCATGTCTTAATCTCTCGGAACCTGTGATTATGTTACCTTACTTAGGAGAAGGAATTTGCAGATCAGATACGTTAAGTATCAAGGTGGGGAGATTATCCTGGATTACCTGCATGAGGCCAGTGGTCACAAGGGTTTTTATAAGACTGAGGCAGGAAGGTCAAAGTCAGAGAAGGAGATGTGACAATGGAAGCAGAGGTCAGTAATGCCATTGCTGGCTTTGACGATGGAGGAAAGCGCCACCAGCCACAAACGGCAGGCAGTCTAGAACAGACGTGGGCAAACTACGGCCCGTGGGCCGGATCCGGCCCGTTTGAAATGAATAAAACTAAAAAGAAAAAAAGACCGTACCCTTTTATGTAATGATGTTTACTTTAAATTTATATTAGTTCACACAAACACTCCATCCATGCTTTTGTTCCGGCCCTCCGGTCCAGTTTAAGAACCCATTGTGGCCCTCGAGTCAAAAAGTTTGCCCACTCCTGGTCTAGAAGCTTGAAAAGGCAAGGAAACATTCTCTCCTAGAGCCTCTAGAAGGACTGTAGCCATGCTGACATCTGATGTGGTGGAAAGCCATGATATCTGAACCATTTACGGGGCTTCATATGTGGGTGGGTTTATTTTGTGGACATAAGAAATGGGTTTAAGTTCCTAACAGAGCTGAGGCATCAAAGTGGAACCCTCATTCTGAGAACAGAAGCTGGGCAGGCCCAAACAAGCCAAAAGAATCTTCTGGCACTCGAGTGTTTTGGGGACCCTACTTCAATCTGATTCTACCTCAAGTGCCAAGTATGTCAGTCATATAGAAAACCAGGAAGCTTTATTTTTTCTTAGGCAGCTGAGTTTATTTTCAGGTTAGCAACAGTTTGGAATTCATGCCCCTGATTAGTTCAGAATTGGAGCTATAAAAGTAGTGGCTCCTTCAGGGCAGGGGTCACCTATGGTTCCTATTTCTGACCCAGAAAGCCTGGCCCTGGAGGGGCACAGCAGTGCAAGGCTGCCCTCCAGGAACTGCTGTGCTAATAACTTCCTTGAATCTCTGCAAAGTTTTGCTTGTTTGCAAAAGGCATGTGGCACTACCACCTTGGAAACATGAGTAAAGCAGGCACTGAGCAGAACATCTAACACGTCAGGATTACCGTTGTATCAGTAGGCCCATAAAGAAAGTTCTGTGGTTAATGCCCCAGAGAGCGGGAAGGGCTCTGCTTCTTGTCTTAGAATCACGGCTACCTGAACACCACCTCATGAGATAACATGGAGCACTGGCCTGAACGAGTTTGGCAAGTTTTGTTTTCCAGAATTATCTTCCTGGATCTGACCCATTACCCTTTGATTCCAGTATCTTTCTGGCAAGAACAGCAGTGGGCATTTTATCTCCCATAGGGTCAAAGATCAGAAGAGGCTTCACAACTCTATTCCCAGGGTCACAGAGTGGCCTGGTTGCTCCTTTTGTCCCAGGGCAATATGGATGGTGACCACTTTCCCTTCCAGGTGTTGTCTGTCACTTTGTCACCCTCCTCATTCCTACCAGTGACTCATAGTAGCCAGTATCAGTTTTTTTTTAAAGATTTGTTTTTTTATCCAACTGTTCTTTTTCATGCCATACACATTCTCTTTTCTGCTTTGTCTCTAAATATTTTACATGTATTTGTTGGGCTTTGTGCAATGCTTTAAAATAAATTTTAAAGCAGAAATTCAGCCCTAGGTGGTTGCCCAGTGGTTAGAGTCGGCCTGTGGACTGAAGGGTCTTGGGTTCAATTCCTGGTCAAGGGCATGTACCTGGGCTGCAGGTTCACTCTCCACCATCAGTCAGGGCATGTGCCAGAGGCAACATTGATGTCTCTCTCACATCAATGTTTCTCTCTCTCCTCACCCCTCCTTTCCACTCTCTCTGAAAAACAATGGAAAAAAATATCCTCAGGTGAAGATTAACAAACTAAAAAAGTTTTAAGCAGAAATTCAGTGGTTTCTAGTATATTTACAAAGTTGTACAAACATCAGCACTATATCATTCCAGAACATTTTTATCACCCCCAAAAAAACCCCGTGCTCATAAGTAGTCACATGCTTGCCCCTCGGAATTTCGAATCTTTCTGACTCCATGGATATGTTCCTTCTGATTGCTTTATAGAAGTGGGATCTTACAATATGTGGCCCTTTGTTTCTGGCTTCTTTCACTGAGTATAGCTGATCACTGTTCCCCCAATATTTTCTTTATGAATGAGATAGAGGTTTCATGCTTATTGAAGGCAGGTGGTCAATTTACTGTGACAATTCTCCAGCCTTGCTCCTGGTCCAGCATCCCATGGGAAACAGGCCAGAGGCCTACAGATTTGCCAGCTCTCCCTGTGAGGTGCCTCTCACTTGCCCACCATGTGCTAGGATAGGAGCACCAAGGATGGGTGTTCCCATTCCCAGCTTCTGCCTGACCCTGGCAACTCCCATAACTCCCTGTATTACAAAACCCTCAAACCTCCCAGCCTCCCAGACTAAAGATCCAAAATCACACTCAGCAGCATTACTCAGAGCCTCCAGGCACACTAAACTCTGCTCATGTGCTGTGAATTTCCTGAGATGAACAAGTCAGTTGTTATCTACTAAAAGCTCACACAAATTGATAAGAACCAAAGGGGAAAAGATCAGAAATAGACACTTCACAGGATGGGGAAGAGAGTCAACAAACATCAGTGTCTGCACAGTTATAACAGTGAGGCCATGGGCAGGGGCTGGTCAAGGTGAAGATTATCGCAGTGCTGCCAGGACCCCAAGATCAGCTTTCCTCAGGAGTGGGGACATATTCATCTGAAAGACCCTGTGGAAGATACTTGCCAGCATATGAAAGGGCTCATAGTCTGACCTTGTGGTTATACCACTGAAAATTATCCTGCATCACCCAGGGAAGGTCTATCCAAAGTAAGACATTTCTTACAATTTTTAAAAAAATATATTTTATTGATTTTTTACAGAGAGCTGTGTGTGCCCCAGAGACTCACGCGCCCTCTCTGATTCCTGGACGTGACCTCCATCTCCCAACCATGTTCAGCTGCCTCCTGCACGCCCCCTACTGGGGATATGCCCGCAACCAAGGTACATGCCCTTGACCGGAATTGAACCTGGGACCCTTGAGTCCGCAGACAGACGCTCTATCCACTGAGCCAAACTGGTTAGGGCTCTTACAATTTTTAATAAGGTACCCTTGGGTTGGCAACAATCCAAACACCCAGCGATGAACCTGGCTTGGTGAATTGTTCATGCAGTAAAAATGACAGTAGGAGGCCCCTAACCATATAGAGTAAGAGTAGCTCCCTAGGCTGAGCTCTGGGGATGCAGTTTAATCTTCATGGTGAGCCTGTGAGTTGGGTCCTATTAGCCTCATTTTATAGAAGGATCAAGTGGGCCCAAGGTCACACACTCCTAGAAGAGGGGCAGAAAGGGGCCAAGGGCCAGGATCAATGGAACGCAGAATTCATGCATGGAACCTTGATGCTAAAGTGCTCATGATTTAAGAGATAAGTGTAGGGTATAGAGTTGTACCTATCCTCTGAGGGTCTTCCACCTATGGCTGGACAGGTGTGGGGGAACAGAGAAAGGGAAGAGATGGGCCAGCCAGTGCTGAGGGAGGCCCAGCCCTAGGGCCAATGGGCAGGAGAAAGGACTAAGCAGTATTTGGATAAGAGGTGGTGGGGGCCTGGGAGAGAGGAGGGGTTGGTGGGAGGGGGAAGGAGATTTACATGGGCCACTCAGAAGGAAGGCACAGCCTGGTGGGAGTCTTTTGTCTGTGGTGGCATCTGTGGGTGTTATTTCCACTCCCCCACCTAACCAGGGCCCAGTGGCTTAAGATGCTTGAGTTTGAGGGAAGGTGATGCCTCAGTAGTCAGTTCAAGTGATGGCTTCAGATCCACATGGGGGAGAGAAAATACGAAGGCTGTGGAGAAAGGTTTGCCTTCATCTTTGTACCTTTCCACTTCCAGATGTGCTGCCGTCTTACTCAGGTGTATCCTGGGTGTATGATTTCACTAGGGCTGCCATAGCAAAGCATAGACTGGGTGACTTATGAACAACAGAAATTTAATCTCACAGTTCTGGAGGTGAGAAGTCCAAGATCAAGATGTTGGCAGGGTTGGTTCCTTCTATGGCCCCCTTCCTTGGCCATCTTTTCCATGTCCTCACATGATCTTCCCTCTGTGTATGTGTGTGTCCTAATTTCCCCTTATTATAAGAACACCAGTCAGGTTGGATCAGGGCCCACCCTAATGACCTAATTTTAACTTGACTACCTCTTAAAGGCCCGATTTCTAAATACAGTGAGGCCTTGACTTACGAGTGTCCCGACTAACGAGTTCTTCAAGATACGAGCCGTCTCTTGGCCGATTTTTTGCTTTGAGTTGCGAGCTAAAATGTACAATCATGTTCTGAGGTCCTGGGGTTTAGGACTTCAACATACAAATTTGGGGAGGACACAATGCAGCCCATATATAACACTGGGGGAATATGTGATTCTGCTGCAGCCCACTGGGTATCAGCAGGGCTGAGTAGAGGACCTCAGGTGATCCTGGCCACCTGAGGGTACTGCCTGGCCTTCCATAGGTCAGGGAGCCAGGATTCTGAGGTTTGGACATCCCACTCTCTGGCACCTAGGGCTGACATTGGACCCCAACAGGAGGACAGTACCATACACCAAGGGCTTGGACTTAGTGAGGGGCTTCCTGGAAATGCACAGAGGCTAGCCAAGCAGCTACAACCAGCACAGGGGCAGTGAGGGAGCAATTCAGGAGCCTGTAGTAGTCAGAATAGACCATCTCCCCAGACCAGCCCTCCCACTCCTAGGAGCAGGGTTTTTCCTGGGCTTACCCCAGGGAAGTCCCACTGGACACATGTTCACCTTCCTCCTCCTCTCTGAGTTGCATCAGGGCTTTCTCTATCCATATCCCTGCTGCCCTATTTCTGACCCTTACCCCCATTGCTTCCTACAGAAATGTAGCTGTTCTGCTCCTACTGAGAGATGAGGCACACCCAAATACAGGGGCTGGTTCTTGGTTAAACAGTCAGCCATCATGAGCCCTGCTTTCCCCAATCGCAGTGAGTTCCTAGAGGGGACAGCTGGTCCTGTCCATCTTTGCATCCCCAGCGCAAAGCATGGAGCCTATAGGCATCAATAGTTTGCTGACCAAATAGACAAGCAGCAGAACCTTCTTGCAGGGACCAACAGCAGTAAGACACTAGCTGGGATTTATCACATCCTGACAGAGCCTACCCTGTTCTCCACTACACACACTGGGTCAGGCCACCCAGGCTGGGGTACCTTCCACTGTGGGTGAGGTGGGCACCCCACTCCTGCCCTGGGCCAAGGAGAACATATCTAACTGCAGGGACACCACTGACAGGAGCACTGTGGGAATGAGCTGAAAGGGAATGCCCCAACCCAATCACGTCCTCCTGCTGTCAGGGGCCCTGCCACCTGCTTCCCAGTGAATTTGAGTTCCCCAAACTTTCCCCACCCAGTGATTGGCACAGTCATAACAGGTGTCAGCACACCATCTGCCTCACTCACCTGCCCAGTGCAGGGACACAGAGGTCAGAGCTGGTCAGGCCCAGGGCAGGGATGGTGGGGAGGAAACACTATTCTTAGATCCATCTCATGGGGCCCATGTCAGCCCAGCCTTCACACTCCAGAGGTAGGAGCTATCAACCTCCACAAAGGCAGGCCAAGGGTCACTAGAAACAGCTTTTGCCAAGAAAGGCAGAATGGGGGCAAAAAGGCTAAAGGTCACTGAGCAGAAACCCTCCATGAAGGAGTGGGGAAGTCCCTCTGGGTCTGGAGAGACAGCCAGAAAGTGACTATAAGCAGGGCTTCTCACTCTCAATGCCACTGACCTTTGGGCAGGAGGATTCTTGTGGTGAGGACAATATTATGCATTGTAGGTTATTTAGCAGCATCTCTGGCCACCCCTCCCCAGCTATGAGAGCCAAATATGTCTTCACACTTTGCCAGGTGTCCCCTGGGGGCAAAAGTGACCCATGGAAGAACCCCCACTTTGCAGAACAGAGCCTGGAAAGAGCAGGTTCTCCCTTGCACTGGTCCTTGTGCTGAGGTTAATAGCCTTCAGGTCACATCCATTCAGGTATTCATTTTCTGTCCCCTAACCCAAAGCCCCACCTGCCATCTTCCAGAACCAAGCCCACACATTGCTCCTCCCAAAGGGCTCCCATATAAGGAACGTGGCCTCATTGGTGCTGTGGCAGGCTGAATAATGCATGCCCCGCCCCACCCCCGGCCCCCACACACAAGATGTCCATGTTCTGACCCCAAGAACTTGGGAGTATGAACTTGCAGGTGTGGTTAAGTTAAGGCAGTGGAGATGGGGATATTTTCCTGGATTTTCTAGGTGGGCCCAGTATTATCACAAGTCTTTATGAGATGGAGGCAGGAGGGTTCAGGTTAGAGGAGATGTGAGGATGGAAGCAGAGTCAGAGAAGTTAGAAGATGTTACACTGTTCACTTTGAAGATGGAGAAAAAGGCTGTGAGCCAAGGCATGCTGATGGCCTCTAGAAGCCGGAAAAGGCATGGACATGGAGTGCCCCTTGCAGTGGTTCTCAACCTGTGGGTCGCGACCCCTGGATATACATCCTGCATATCAGATGTTTACATTACGATTCATAACAGTAGCAAAATTATAGTTATGAAGTAGCAACGAAAATAATTTTATGGTTGGGGGTTCCACATATGAAGAACTGTTTTAAAGGGTCGCGGCATTAGGAAGCTTGAGAACCACTGCTTAGAGCCTCCAGAAGGAAGATAGCACTGCCAATACCTCAATTATAGGACTTCTGCCCTCCGGGACTGTAAGATAATAAGTTTGTGATGTCTTAAACTACTAAAGTTGTGGTAATTTGTTACAGCAAATGCAGGGAATTCATACAGGTAGCTACTCTGAAACTCTGAGTCAGGGAGAGCTGCTAGGTGGTCAGGATGGATTTGCCTCTCTTGGCATGAACTATGGTGCACAGTGGTGCTGTCTGTCTCCCTCTAGGTGGGGAGGACTCAATGTATAAAGGTTGGAGGTCAGGATTTGAATGAACCAGACTTCCTAGGCTTAGAAAGAGAAGCAATTTTTTAAAGTTATGCTTATAAAGACCAAAAAGTCCCAATTGTTGCTTCACATAGATGACTTTGAAGCTTCCCACATTCAACATGCCCTGGGCCAATTACCTCCCTCCCCCAAGAGAAGATATCTTTGATTTTTATAGCCAACATTAAAGGGAAAATGAGTTTTTTGTTGCAGAAATTCACTGTCAAATGGATACAATATATGAAGCATCTTCAAACCTTTCACCAGTGGCTAAAACACCACAGGAGGTTTTGTGTGGTCTCTGCCTGATCCAAGAGAAAGGGATCAGGAACTGAACCTTGAAAAAATGTCCTTGTCTCACAGATGATGAAAAGTGTGTGTGTAGAGGGAACAGGACAGAAAGGGGCTGTATCTCTGAAACAGTGGAGGACAGAGCCTAATGGAAGGAATGCTAGGGAGGCTGAGGTGACAGGCCGCTGTTAGGTTTCAATCTGGAGCCAGTGCAGGAGTTCAGGAGTGGGAGTTGACAC
>NW_006282187.1:252995-256930 GCF_000327345.1 Myotis davidii
AAGAAGGGAAGAGGTGCTGGGTTTCTTGGGGTTGGGGAGACTTGAGAGCTGTTCTTGGCATTTATCCATTGCCAAAAGGGGTGACTGTGGAAACAGGGAAAAGAGATGTGTGGTGAGAGAAGAGTGCTGATGAGCATATTAATCATGTTTGTGTCTTTGTAATTTTGTGTGTGTGTGTGTGTGTGTGTGTGTGTGTTTAGAAAGAGCACACTTTAATGAGAAGAGAGCACTGCATGATGGGCATTCTACACATCATGCTGAGAAAGGTACATAGTATACAGGATATTTTGCTAATGATCAACAGTAACGTTGGTTCCTCTGGGCAACTTCCCCACCCTTATTCTCCAACCTCCAAGGGGTCAAAGCGCTCCCAACCATTTCCTTGAGGGAACTGTGGTTTGCTAGAGATAGAGCCCCTCAGGGATTCTTGTTTTTTATAGAGAACATTTTCTTTAGATTTTTTTGAAGTCTTCATTTGTTACTTTTATTCTATGTCTTTCAAGGCCATCAGATCAGCTTTTGTGCAGATTGCCTTGATGTCAGCACCAGAGAAGTTGTATTTAGCCATGATGAAGTTGTCCAGTGTTACATCATCAGCCAGCATCATTCTGCCTGTTCAGATCTAAAAGATGCGCTTTTTGTTCTTTTCATTGGGCGGGGGAACTCGATCTTCCTGTCAATATGGCCTGGTCTGATAAGTGCTGGATCAAAAGTTTTTATTTGGTTTGTGGCCATGAAAACTTTTACATCTCCCCTTAAATCAAATCCACCCAACTCTCCAAGAGTTCCAACTATTCCAACACTGTATGCTGAATTTCTCTCTCACCACTAGAATTTGAGTCATAGCTTTTGGTCCCAGTGGCATCAATTTCATCAATAAACAACAGTGGATGGTGCATTCAGCAACTAGAAACAATTTCAAAATGAGTTAGGCCCATTGCCTACATAGTTCTGAATAAGTTCAGAGCCAGCCTCACTTAAGAAAGTGGCTGAGATTTGGTTTGCTACTGCTTTGGCTAATAAGGTTTTGCCTGTGCCAGGTGGACCATAGAGAATGATCCCCGAAGGAGGCTTTAAACCCATCTCTTCATAATATTCAGGGTGAGTGAAAGGAAGTTCCAGATTTCTTAATTTCCTGGATTTGGTTGTCCAACCAAATGTCATCATAAGGGCCTTTTCCACCTTCATCACTGTGACCAAGGGATCTGTGTGATCCATCAGCACCCCTATCATGGCAGGCACCTTGCGGTTCAACAAGACAGAGCAGCCCGGTTTCAGCAGATCCTTGTCTACAAATGGAAGAATGTTAATGTAGTGTTCTGAGCCCACAGATGTAGACAGTATGGTGTGATTGTCATCAATGATCTCTTCTAAAGTTCCAACTGACATTGGGGTCCCCCTCAGATCATCTATCTTTGCTCTTTCCTCCTCTTGCTTTTCTTCTAAATGCTTCCTTTGTTCTTGATTTCTAATGAATTCTTCCTCCATGAGAAGATAGTGTTTAATTCTAACTTAAATAATTTTAACCAGCACTGAATGTGAGGTATCACCAGTGGCAGTTTGCTGGCAGCATCTGGTCCCTTTGTTTTCTTCTTTTACCCTACTAGTTGGTACGGGAGGTTATTATTTTTTAAATCTTCACTGGAAGATATGCTTATTGATTTTAGAGAGAGGGAAAGGGAGAGAGAGAGAGAGAGAGAGAGAGAACATCAATTGGTTGACTTCCATATGTGCCCCAACTGGGGATCAAATCTGCAACTTCTTGGTATACAGGATGGTGCTCCAATCAACTGAGCCACACCAGCCAGGGCAGGAGGTTCGTGTTTGTTTTTATTGTCCTGTCATCTTTCTTGCCACCTCGAAGACCATGACCATCACTCTGACGTTGGTCCATCTTGACTCAGCTGCTCAATCATGTTTTTTACTTTCAGTATTTTATGTTTCTTCAACATCTTGAGGCCTTGCTGATCTGGGACTGACTGCCCCTCACAAGGCTAGTTAATTCCTAGAGATAGCAAATGACTCTCCTGGGACTGGGCTTTTCAAACAACCAATCCAGAGCTCACACTCTAGAACTCACACTCCAACCACCTTCTTTATTAGGCTCTCACACTCCAGGAGGCAATATCCCCTTGCCCTAATCACCCCAGGGCCAGGTATCAGGCAATTAGGGACAGCACCTGTGCCCCAGAGCCTGCTAAAATTATTCACACTAGCCAATTTCAAATATGCTTACCTTGCATTAAAGTCAATTAAAATTATCCAATTTGAGAAGTCAAAAGAAAAACAATGAAGATACATGCCAGAACATGAGACTCCTTTGGGATACTATCAAGTGTAAAACATACAGGTAATGGGAGTCCCAGAGGAATAAGAGGCAAAGAGAAAAACTATTTGAAAAAATAATAGCTGAAAACTTCCCAGATAACAGTCATGGATCTATACATCCAAGAAGCTCAACAAACTCTAAGCAGGATAACTCAAAGAAACATTATAATCAGATTGTAAGATAAAGACAATCTTAAAAGCAGCAAGAGAGAAGTAACTCATCACAAACAAGAGATCTCCAAAAAGATTAACAGCCAATTTTTTATCAGATATCATGGAGGCCAGCAAACACTGAATGATATTTAAAGTGCTGAAAGAAAAAAATAGTCAACCAGGAGTTCTGTATCTGGTAAAACAGATGTGCAAAAATGAAGCTTAGATTTTCTCAGATAAACGAAAGTTAAGAGAGTTTGTGTCTAGTAGACCTGCCCTATAAGAAATGCTAAGAGGTGTCTTTCTTTTTTTAGGAGAAATGAAAGGATACTAGATAGCAACTCAAAGCCATATGAAGAAATAAAGAACACTGGTAAAGGTAACTACATAAGTAAGTATAAAAGACAGTATTACTGTATTGTTGGTTTGTAACTCCTCTTTTTTCCCTATATGATTGAAAAGACAAGGCATGGAACAATAATTATAAAGCTATTTTAATGGTAATACAACATATAAAGATGTAATTCGTGATAACACAAAGAAGAAGTGATGAAGCTGTATATGAGCAGAGTTTATATACTATTGAAGTTAAGTAGGTATTAATTCAAACTAGATTGTTACAAATTGAAGTTATTAACTGTAATCCCCAGGTAACCAGTAAGAAAATAACTAAAAATATACAGAAAAGGAAACAATAAGAGGATCAAATAGTACACTAAAAAATCAAACGGCCTGGCCACTGTGGCTCAGTAGTTGAGCATCGACCCATGAGCCAAGAGGTTGCTGGTTCGATTCCCAGTCAGGGCACATGCATAGGTTGCAAGCTCAACCCCTAGTAGATGATGTGCAAGAGGCAACCCATAGATGTTTCTCTCTCATCAATGTTTCTATCTCTCTATCCCTCTCCCTTCCTCTCTCTAAAATCAATAAAAACATATTTTTTTAAAAATCAAGTAAACACAAAAGAAGGTGGTAGTGGACAAATTGAGAAACAATAAAGGTATAAGATATTCCTTTAAAACAAGTAGTAAGAAGTAAGTTTTTCCTTATCATAATTACTTTAAGTGTAAAAGGATTAAACTCTCCAAATAAGTTTAAAGCAGAGACTGACAGAATGGGTAAAAAAATGTGACAACTATATGCTGTCTAAAAGGAACTTATCCTATCTAATAAGAGAGAAACATGCAAATTGACCATACCCCTGACACACTTCCTACTGGCTAATCAGCAGGATATGCAAATTAACTGCCAACCAAGATGGCGGCCGGCAGCCAAGCAGCTGAAGCAAACAGAAGGCTTGCTTGCTCCAGTGACGGAGGAAGCCAACGTTTCGGCCTGCTGGCCTGAACTAAGCTACACTCTAAGAAACAATGTTTCAATTACAGAAGCTAAACAAGCTCCAGAGACCTGCTTTCAGCCAGCTTCGGCCTTAGAGCTTAGAGCTGCTGTGATGG
>NW_006282187.1:257272-266570 GCF_000327345.1 Myotis davidii
ATGGGGAGCAGGCCTAAGCCAGCAAGTGGTCATCCCCTGAGGGGTCCCAGACTGTGAGAGGGCACAGGTCGGGCTGAGAGATTCCCCGCTCCCGAGTGCACAAATTTTTGTGCACCGGGCCTCTAGTTTTATTAATAACTCTTTATTATTAAAAGTATTACATATGTCCCCTTTTCCCCCCATTGACCCCCTTCAGCTCACCCCTAACCCCCCACCCTAGGCCTTCACCACCCTATTGTTTGTGTCCATGGGTTATGTATATATGCATACAAGGTCTTTGGTTGATTACCTCCCACTCACCCATCTTCCCCTGCCTTCCCTCCAAGATTCCGCACTCTGTTCCATGCTTCCATGTCTCTGGATCGACTCCATTAATCAGTTTATTTTATTACTTAGATTCCATATATGAGTGAGATCATGTGATACTTGTCTTTCTCTGACTGACTTATTTCACTTAGCATGATACTCTCCAGGTCTAAAAGGGACTCATTTTAGATCCAAAAAGTTTGAAACGAAAGAGTGGGAAAAGAATATCTTTTTATTGTTGACACTATTACAGATGTCCTCCATCCCCCCCCCCACCTTTGCCTACCTCTACCCATCCCCTGCTCCCCTCCCCTGGCAGGAAAATATATTCTATGCAAATATTAACCAAAAAAGAGCTGGAATAGCTATACTAATATCAGACAAAAAAAGATTTAAAGTTAAAAGTTGTTAAAAGAAAGAATGAAGGATAAAGGGTCAATCTATCTAGAAGATATACTAATTATAAACATATATGTACTAAATAAACTACAGAGCCACAAAATATGTAAATCAAACACTGGCATAATTGAAGAGAGAAATAGACAGTTCTACAGTATAGTTGGAGACTTCAATATTCCACTTTCAATATTGCTGTAACTTAACTGATATTAAAAAAAATTTACCCAATAACAGTAAAATACACATTTTTCTCAAATGCGTATAATACATTCCCCAGTATAGACCACATGCTAGGCCACAGAACAAATCTCAATAGATTTCAAAAGATTGAAATCATGTAAGGTGTCTTCTCTGAAAAAAATGGAATGAAGCTATAAATCAATCACAGAGGGAAAACTGGAAAACAACATACTCTTAAATAACCAATGGATGTATGGGTCAAAGAAGAAATCAAAAAGGAAATTTTAAAATACTTTGAGATGAATAAAAACAAAAACACAACATATAAAAATCTATGGGATGCAGCAAAAGTAGTGTTCAGAGAGAAATTTGTAGTTGTAAATGCCTACATTAAAAAAGAAGGAAGATCTACCGTAAGGAACTAAACAAAGAAGAGTAGGCTAAACCTAAAGCTAGCACCAAGAAGGAAATAATAAAAATTTTAGTGGAAATAAGTGGAATAGAGCATAGAAAAATAATACAGAGCATCAACAAAACCAACAGTTGGTTTTTTCAAAAGATTAATAAAATTGACAGCTTTACCTAGACTGAGAAAGAAAAACCCAATACCTTACAGAAATACAAAGGTTTATAAGAGTAACTATGAACAATTGTATGGCAACAAATTAGATAACCTATATGAAGTTAACAAATTCATAGAAACAAACTACCAAAACTGATTCAAGAAAAAATAGAAAAATCCAAGTTCTATGGTTTTACTTTTCTCTCTAAACAGGTGGTTTTCAAAGTATTTTCAGAGGCCCAAGGGTTTCCACATATCTGGAGTGGATGGGGATGATGAGATGAGAGTGCTTTCAAGCCCCCAGGTCCTGGTTGAACCACACAGCTTTATTTACAGTTTACCCTTGAACAACGGGTTTGAACTGTGTGGGTCCACTTATGTGTTTTCGTTCAATAAATATGCAATTGGTCCTCCGTATCCTTAGGTTTCACATTTGCTGATTCAACCAACTGCACATTAAAAACAGTATTTTTGATCCACAGTGGGGAATCCATGGATGCAGAGAGCCAACTGTATACATTGTTCTATGCCATTTTATATGAGGGACTTAAGCATTAGAGGATTTTGGTATCTGAGGGGTGTCCTAGAACCAATCTTCTGTGGGTACTGAGGGGTCACTGCAGTTAATTTTGGTGGAGTCAAAAATTACATGCAGATTTTTGTTGTTAATCCTCACATGAGGATATTTTTTAGAGAGAGAGGAAGGGAGGAAGGGAAGAGAGAAACAGCGATGTGAGAGAGACACATCTATTGGTTGCCTCTTGCATATGGGGATCAAAGGAGATCAAACCTGCACCCCAGGTATGTGCCCTTGACTGGGAATCAAACCCACGACCCTTTGATTCAAGGGCTGATGCTCTCTTCACCGAGCAACACTGGCCAGGGCTATATGCAAATGTTTTACTGCATCAGCGGGGGAGGGGAGTTTCCACCCTAACCCCTATGTTATTCAAAGGTCAACTATATTTTCATTTGTTTTCTGTTGCGGGGTATGAATGATTCTGCACAGAATTTCTTTTTCTTTTTTTTTCAGAATTTCTTAAAGAGTTGAATACCCTTGGATTTGACCTTGATAATCCTGTGAAGAAGAATCTGGTGAGGTGGAGACATGAGGGCTGATTGAGTGAGGGGCAGTGCCTGGCTGGGCCTGCTTTGAGGGAGGACATATCCAATTGTGGCAGCCAGAGGGAGCTGCTGTTTCTGACAAAAGCCCTGCCTGGCTGGGCAGGCCTTCACTGTGGCTCTGAAGGAGGGAAAGGGCTGGTCCCACTCTTAGTTAGCATGGGCTCCTGTTTGATTGGCTATTGAGGGTTCCCTGTAAGTTTATATGAATTTTAGGATCTGCATTTCCATTTCTGCAAAAAAGGTAATTGGTATTCTAATAGGAATTTCATTGAATCAATCTATAGATCACTTTGGGGAGTATTACCATCTTTTTTTTAAAAAAATATGTTTTTATTGATTTGAGAGAGAGGAAGGGGGAGGGAGGGAGAGAGAAAGAGGGAGAGGGAGAGAGAGAGAGAGAGAGAGAGAGAGAGAGAGAGAGAGAGAGATGGATTGGGTGTCTCAAACGCACAACCTGGGTAGGTGTCCTGACCTGGAATCAAACTGGCAACCTTTCGGTGCATGGAACAACTTTCAACCAACTGAACCACACCAGCCAGGGCAGTATTGCTGTCTTACCAATGTTAAGTCTTCCAATCTATTAACATGGATTGTCTTTCCATTTATTTAGCTTTTCTTGAATTCTTTCCAGCAATGTTTTATAGTTTTTAGTCTGTAAGTTTTACATTTCCTTAGTTAACATTTATTACTATGTACTTTATTATTGTTATTTTTTATTTTTTGTTTTTAACTTATTTTATTTTTTCCATCACTATTTATCCCTGCTATACCCTCTTCCACCTCCACCCTCCCAATCACCACATTGTTGTCCATGTCTATGAGTTCTATCTCTCTCTCTCTCTTTTTTTCTTTTTTACTCAATCCCCTCCCCGGCACCACCCCTCCAACAAGCCCACCACCACTAGCGCCGTCTGCCTGCTCCCTGAGTCTGTCTCTATTTTGCTTGGTAGTTCAATTTGTTCAATAAATTCCACATATGAGTGAAATCATATAGTACTTGTCTTTCTTTGACTGTCTTATTTCACTTAGCATAATGTTCTCCAGGTCCATCCATGCTGTTGCAAAGGGTAAAATTTTCTTCCTTGTTACAGCAGAACGGTATTCCATTGTATAAATGTACCACAGCTTTTGTATCCACTCATCTACTGATGGACACTTGGGCTGCTTCCAGATCTTGGTTATTGCAAATATCATTGCAATGAACATAGGGATACATAAATTCTTTTAAATTAGTGTTTCAGGTTTCTTTGGATAAATTCCCAGGTGGAATCGCTGGGTCATAAGGCAGTTCTATGTTAATTTTTTGAGGTAACTCCATACTGTTTCCCACAGTGGCTACACCAATCTGCATTCCCACCAATACTGCAAAAGGGTTCCCTTTTCTCCACATCCTCACCAATGTTTGTTAATTTATTGATGATAACCATTCTGACAGGTGTGATGTGATATCTAATTGTGGTTTTGATTTGTATTTAATGATTAGTGAGCATCTTTTCATATGTCTATTGGCCATCTGTATGTCCTCTTTGGAGAAGTGTCTATTCATGTCCTTTGTCCATTTTTTAATTCCATTGTTTGAGTTTTTTGGTGTTGTGTTTTGTAAGTTCTTTATGAATTTTTGATATTAACCCCTTATCAGACGTATCATTCAGTGTGTTGTCTTTCAATTTCGTTGATGATTTCCTTTGCTGTGCAGAAACTCTTTAGTTTATGAGTCCCATTTTTACATTTTTTATTTTGTTTCCCTGGCCTGAGGAGATATATCAGAAAATACTGCTACAGAAAATGTCCAAGATTTTACTGCATTTTCTTCTAGGATTTTTATGAGTTTATTCTTGTGTGCAGTGTAAGACGATGATCTAGTTTCATTTTTTTTTGCATTTATCTGTCCAGTTTCCCCCACACCATTTATTGAAGAGACTGTCTTTAGTCCATTGTATGTTTTTGCCTCCTTTATCAAATATTAATGGACTGTAAAGGCGTGGTTTATTTCTGGGCTCTCTAGTCTGTTCCTTGGTCTATACATCTGTTTTTATGCCAGTACCATGCTGTTTTGATTACTATGTCCTTATAGTATAGTTTGATATCAGGCAGCATGATTCCTCCAACTTTGTTCTTCTTTCTCAAGACTG
This sequence comes from Myotis davidii, assembly GCF_000327345.1. Taxonomy (NCBI): domain Eukaryota; kingdom Metazoa; phylum Chordata; class Mammalia; order Chiroptera; family Vespertilionidae; genus Myotis; species Myotis davidii. Next base: position 261,977 of record NW_006282187.1, read on the forward strand.
CTGTTGGTGCCTGGCCAGTGTTGCTCAGTCATTGAGCATTACCCATGAACCAAGAGGTCCCTGGTTCAATTCCCTGTCAGGGCACATGCCCTGGTTGCAAGCTCTATCCTCAGTGCAGGGTGCACAGGATATGTCTCTCTCTCTCATTGATGTTTCTATCTATCCCTCTTCCTTCCTCTCTCTCTAAAATCAATAAAAACATATATTTTTTAAAAAAGGACTGCTGTTGCAATTTGGGGTCTTTTGTGGTTACATGTAAATTTTTGAAAGATCTGTTCTAGTTCTGTGAAATATGCCATTGGTACCTTGATAAGAATTGTGTTGATTATGTAGATTGCTTTGGATAGTATGGACATTTTAATGTTAATTCTTCCTACCCATGAACACCGTATATGTTTCCACTTATTTGTATCTTACTCAGTTTCTTTCTTCAGTGTCTTATAATTTTCTAAGAACATTTTTTTACATCATTGGTTAAATTCATTCCTAGGTATTTTATTCTTTTTGAAACAATTGTAAATGGGATTGTGTATTTTTTTTAGTTTCTCTTTCTGATAGTTCATTATTGGTGTGTAAAAATGCAACTGAGCCCTAGATGATTTGGCTCAGTGGATAGAACATTGGCCTGCGGACTGAAGAGTCCTGGGTTCGATTTTGGTCAAGGGCATGTACCTTGGTTGCAGGCTCCTCCCCATATTGGGCCCTGGTTAGGGCTCATGCAGAAGGCAACCAATTTATGTGTTTCTCTCTCATCAGTATTTCTCTCTGTCTTCCACTCTCTATGAAAATCAGTGGAAAAATATCCTCGGGTGAGGATTTTTTTAAAAAGTGCATCTGATTTCTGGATATTTATTTTGTGTTCTGTACTTGACTGAATTCATTTATCAGTTCTAGTAGTTTTTGGTGGATTCTTTAGGGTTCTGTGTATACAATATCATGTCATCTGCAAATAATGACCATTTTTACTTCTTCCTTTCCAATTTGAATGCCTTTTATTTCTTCTTTTTGTCCAATTGCTGTGGCTAGGACTCTCAGGACTATATTGAATAAGAGTGGTGAAAGCAGACATCCCTGTCTTAAGGGGACACTTGTAGTTTTTGTCCATTGAGTATGATGTTGACTGTGGATTTGTCATATATGGCCTTTATTATATTGAGGTATGTTCCCTTAGTCCAGTGGTTCTCAACTTTCCTAATGCCTCAACCCTTTAATACAGTTCTTCATGTTGTGGTGACCCCCAACCATAAAATTTTCGTTGCTACTTCATAACTGTAATTTTGCTACTGTTATGAATCGTAATGTAAATATCTGATATGCAGGATGTATTTAGGCGACCCCTGTGAAAGAGTCGTTCGACCCCCAAAGGGGTCGCGACCCACAAGTTGAGAACCGCTGCTCTAGTCCCACATTGCTGAGAGTTTTTATCATAAATATGTGCTGGATTTTATCAAATGCTTTTTTTGCATCTATTGATAATGATCATGTAGTTTTTATCCCTCAACTTGTTTATGTGATATATCACGTTTATTGTTTTGCAGATATTGTACCAACCTTGCACCCCCAGAATAAACCCCACTTGATCATGGTGTGTGATCTTTTTAATATATTGCTGGATTCAGTTTGGTAATATTTTGTTGAGGATTTTAGCATCTATGTTCATCAGGGATATTGGCCTATAATTTTCTTTCTTTGTAGTGTCTTTGTCTGGTTTTGGAATTAGGATAATGCTGAACTCATAAAATGAGCTTTGGTGTCTTTCCTCCTCTTGAATTTTTTGGAATCGTTTGAGAAGGATAGGTGTTAGTTCTTTTAAGTTTGGTAAAATTCACCTGTGAAGCCATCTGGTGCAGGGCTTTGGTTTGTTAGAAGGTTTTTTTAAAAAAACAATTTTATTATTGCTTCAATCTAGTTGTAATTTGTGTATTAGATGCTCTGATTCTTCCTCATTTAGTTTTGGAAGGTTGTATGTTTCTAGGAATTTATCCATGTCTTCCAGATTGTCCAATTTGTTGGAATGTAGTTGTTCGTAATATTTTCTTACAATGCTTTGTATTTTATTTTATTTTTTTGTATCAGTTCCATCTCCTCTTTCATTCCTGATTTTATTTATATGTGTCCTCTCTCTTTTTTTCTTGATGAGTCTGGTCGAAAGTTTGTCAATCTTGTTTATTTTTGCAAAGAAACAGCTCTTGGTTTCATTGATTTTTTTTTGTATTTTTTTAGACTCCATTTCATTTATTTCTGCTCTGATCTTTATTATGTCCTTCCTTCTACTCACTTTGGACTTTGTTGTTCTTTTTCAAGTTCCTTTCAGTGTAAAGTTAGATTGTTTACTTGAGCTTTTTCTTGTTTCTTGGGATAGAACTGTAATGCTCTGAATTTCCTTCTTAGGAATGTTTTTTCTGTGTCCCACAGATTTTGGATTGTTGTGTTCTCAAGATATCTTTCTATTTCTTCCTTGATCTCATTGTTAACCCATTGATTGTTTAGCACCATGTTATTTAGCATGCATATGTATCATTATCAGTTAAAATTTTTAAATTGTTTTTAAGAGAGGAAGGAGGAGGAGGAAGAGGAGGAGGAGGCGAAGGAAGAGGAGTTGGAGAGAGAGATATCCCAACCAGGGATTGAGCCTGCAACCTGAGTATGTGCCCTGACCTGGAATTGAGCCTGACACCTATTGGTGCATGGGATGATGCTAAACCAACTGATCCACATTGGCCAGGGCTGTATTTTATTATTTTTGATGCTATTGTAAATGGAATTGTTTTTAAATTTCCTTTTTAGATTGCTCATTGCTGTTTTATGGAAATGCAACTATTTTTTGTGTGATCGTATATAGTAAAAATGCTGATTTCATAAGCTCTAATAGTGTGTGTGTGTGTGTGTGTGTGTGTGTGTGTGTGTAAGTGTCTGGTTTTGGTATCAGAATAATGCTGACCTCCTAGAAAGAATGAGCTAAGATGTGTTCCATCTCTTCTATAGTTTTATTGGAAGAGTTTGAGAAGAATTGGCATTAATTCTTCTTTAAATGTTTGATAATGAAGCCATCTGATCCTGGTCTTTTCTTTGTTGTACAATTTTTGATTACTGCTTCAATCTCCTTATGTGTCATAGGTCTTCTCAGATTTTCTATTTCTTCTCCAGTCAGTTTTGATAGCTTGTTTCTAGCAATTTGCCCCTTTCATATAGATTATCTGATTTGTTAGCATAAAATTGTTCATAATATTCTCTTAAAATCCTTTTTACTTATTTCTATAAGGACGGTAGTTATGTTCCCACTTTGATTTCTAATCTTAGTTATTTTTTTATCTCTCTTCTAGGTCCCTCTTTTCTGTCTTCTCAGCATTCATCAGTTGCTACTATAACCCCTTTGTTAGAAAAATAAAAATGGCTACCCAACCTGGCATATAGTAGACCTCAGTAAATATTTCCTGAATTATTTCTCGCTGATGTAGGGCCGGAAAAGAACTGGGAAAGGGACTTCCCTGTAGCCCTCTGGGGAAGAGAGACTATTGATTGTTGAATGTTCTTTTGCCTGAGCTGATGGCCCTCCAGTGCATCTTCCACATGACCTTGGCAGAGCTATAACATAGACCTCACTACTACTCTCCCTTGGCTAAATCCTTCGGCAGCTCCCCAGTGCCCTTGATAAAGGTCACCCTTCTTAGTTCCACATGTGAGGCCCTGGGTAACCTGTCCCCCTTCCATCTTTCAGTATCCCACCTCGGCCATCCTGTAGGTCCCTTGGACATCCTCAGCTGATCTGGCCTCTGACTGAAACCTACATGTCTTTCAGGTCTTCAGTGGTTGTTCCCTCCAGAGACCTGGTGAGGTGCCCTTTGTACCCCACAGCCTCTGTATAGATGTTCCTTTAGAACACTGACCATGCAGTCTTGCAACATCCTATGAATATCGCCTCCCTCCACACACTAGTTTCAAGCCCCATTGTGAAGTGGGGCCGGGGTCGCGGCCAGGTTGGGGCAGGGGCTGAGGCCACAGAGCTCATGGAAGCAAGGCTGAGGACAAGGCCAAGGACAAGGAGTGGATCCCCATTACCAAGCTGGGCTGTCTGGTCAAGGACATGACGATCACATCCCTAGAGGATATCTATCTATTCTCCTTGCCCATCATGGAATCTGAGATCATTGACTTCTTCTTGGGGGCATCCCTCAAGGATGAGGTCTTGAAGATTATGCCTGTGCAAAAGCAGACACGTGCTGGCTAGAGGACCTGGTTCAAGGCATTTGTCGCCATTGGGGACTACAATGGACATGTTGGTCTGGGTGTTAAGTGCTCAAAGGAAGTAGCCACTGCCATCTGTGGTGCCATTATCCTGGCCAAGCTCTCTGTTGTTCCCGAGAAGCAAGATCGGCAAGCCTCACACTGTTCCTGCAAGGTGACTGGCCGCTGTCATCTCATCCCTGCCCCCAGGGGTACTGGCATTGTCTCAGCCCCTGTGCCTAAGAAGTTGCTGATGATGGCTGGTATTGACGACTGCTATATCTTGGCCAGGGGCTGCACTGCCACTCTGGGCAACTTTGCCAAGGCCACCTTCAATGCCATCTCTAAGACCTATAGCTATCTCACCCCA
>NW_006282188.1:0-1556 GCF_000327345.1 Myotis davidii
TCAGTGGGGCTTTGGTGCTCACTAAGTCTGCCCAGGTTTTTAGGTGGAGACAGGCCAGGCCATTCATATGCAAAAGCCTCTGGGCACAGCTTGGGTGGGGTTGTCAATTGGGTCTCAGGGAATCACCAGGGTGGAACAAACCTCAATGGCTGCCAGTCTGCTCTGCCTCAGAAACATCCCGGGGTCTTTGTCCCACTGCCCCATGCAGGAACAATGACCACTGCAAGCACCTCTGTGAGAAAGCTGCCCTCACATTCCGGCCCCATGCCAGACAGTCCAGTTTCTCTCCGTATGAGTCTGGGTCCCCAAATTCTCACCCGGAACTGGAGTTCGGAGCAGTCCAGAGCTTGTATTTCCCTCCGGATTGAAAAAGACAACAGCATACCCAGCTGCCAGCTACTTTCACGCGTGCCTCTGTACCTCCGCACTTCCACACCTCTGCACCTCCTACCGGACTCAATGTGCTTTTCTCTTTCTAGTTGTAGAATTTCCTCTCAGCCAGCCTTCCCGTGGTTCTGGATGATATTCGTTTTGGCTTTTAGTTGTAGTGTTAATGTGGTTGTGCGTGACAGTAAGTTCAGGTGTTTATCTATGCCGCCATCTTGGTTGTCTCCCAGAGTTCCTGTTTTAATGCATGATTATTTCAGTTAATTGAACTAATATCCTATAGATGGGCATTTTGTTTTTATCTACTTTTTTTATATTATGAAGTTGTGCCAGCAGTATATGTACATGAATGTGTTAACATACAAACATTCAAACCTGTAAAGAATTTTTGTGAGTTTATTTGAGCCAAATTCTACAATTGCCGGGAAGCAGAACCTCAAGGGACTGAGATAATGCTCCGGAGAATGGCGGGTTACATCTCTCTTTATCCATTGCAATCCACGGAAGAGACGTAGGTGAGTTACATGAAATCCATTGGTGATAGACTAGAGAGGTGGGAGAAAGCAAAATATGTGTGTGAGTAGGGGAGGGGGGAACCCCTGGGATTGAATAAAAAGTAAAATGATAGACACGTACTTAGGTGGGTGCAGGATCAATTAACATGATAACAATGAAGGAGTTTGTGGTGTCCGTCCTGGCACATTAGGTTGTGCCCCAAGGGCTCCAGAAAAAGGGAAGTTACAAGTTACCCAGACATTTCAAGATGTGTTATTATAGATGCAAAGAGACAGATGGGCTCAGTTCAGGTAGGTAAATGTTGACCTTGTCAGTGAAGATACCGGCCTACGATATAGCTACCCACCTAACTGCTTTTAGTTAAAGTTTAATTTCAGATCATCCTTTGTGGTTACTTTAGGTTTCTGAGTTTGCAAGACCGCCCAACACAGTGGTCAGCAAACCTCGGTTTTCGAGCCACATGCAGCTTTTTGGCCCCTTGAGTGTGGCTCTTCCACAAAATACCACGTGCGGGCGCATACGTACAGGGAATGTTGTGGAGTGAAAGAAGATGTAGTGTAGAGGATTGAGAAAGGTATGTTGAGATCGTTTGGACATATAGATGAACGAAAGGAGATAGACGATTCCGGTCAAGGGCATGTACCTCGGTTGTG
>NW_006282188.1:1773-9827 GCF_000327345.1 Myotis davidii
GAGGATGAACGAAAGGAGATAGACGAAACAAGTATACAAGACAAGTGTGGATGGGAGAGTTGGAAGGGGTCGACCTCAGCGAACGTACCTCAATCAGATTGAGGACGTTCGTCTGCGGCCATACCACCCTGAACGCGCCCGATCTCGTCAGATTGAGGACATTTTTAGCAAAGGCCAGCTTAGGAGTACCCTAATTAAGTTAATACCAATGTACCTACCTATATAGTTTTAGTTAAAAAAATTTGGCTCTCAAAAGAAATTTCAGTCGTTGTACTGTTGATATTTGGCTCTGTTGACTAATGAGTTTGCCAACCACTGGCCTAGCAGGCCTTCCCTGAGCTTGTCAGGTTAGCATGAGGCTCCTTTCATCCACAAATGTTTCTGTTGGACATTTGAAACTTGAATATCGAACTGGGCAGGATACAAAGGTAGCTTCCCCGGTTCTTGTCCAGGTGGATTCAAAGAATGAAGCTACAGACAAAAGGTGGTACAAGAAAAGGTGGAAATTTATTAAGAAAGAAGCAAAGACTCCCAGATGGGGAGGGGGAGGGAGTCCCACTAAGTCCCTTTCTCTAAGGTTTATAAAGGCTGCAGTTCTTTGTGTCCTGATATCCCCCCTGATTGGTCTATAGCAGCTTCAGAGCTCAAACCTCACATGAGGTTCCCCTCTTCTCTCCCTTTTGTTTTTCTATTCCCTTTGGCCTCCTCTTCCTTCTCTGAGTGAGTGGCTTCCTTCCCTTTACTCTGTAAATGCACACCTCCTGGCAGCTCCCTTATTCTGTGAATGTACACCTTTGGGCAGCTCCCAGCTTTGCAGCCTGTGGTTCTCCCCATGGAACCCCTAATTGCTAAAACTTCCTAAACCTGCCTATTTTACCCGTAAAAAGTCCTTTCACCTTCAGCCTGCATGGTGCTCTGTGGCCCCTCCAGTGAGCAGCTCCCTCTGTGCCTCTGGGGGCTCTGCAGTGCGGGGCTGAAGGGTCCACCAGTTGAGGGGAATGCCACTGCATATTTTATAATTTTTAACTGATGGGAGTTTGACTGATTGGTCTTTTACTTTGCAGCACGCTCCCTGCCCCTGAGTATTTTAAAATAAAAAAATATCAAGTCTGGCAGTTAGAATTCATCTGAAATAAAAGTTTAAGCCCAGCTGGCATGGCTCAGTGGTGGAGCATCAACCTATGAAACAGGAAGTCACCGTTCATAGGTCCTGGTCAGGGCACATCCCCGGGTTGTGAGCTCAAACCACAGTTGGGGCATGCAGGAAGCAGCCAATCAATGATTCTCTCTCATCATTGAATGTTTCTATTTCTTTCTCCCTCTCCTTCCCTCTCTGAAATCAATAAAAATATATTTTTTAAAAAAACTTCAACTGCTAACCTCTCTAAAGAGACTAAGTAAATAATCCTAATGTGATAGGCAGCTAGGCAAGAGCAGAGCAAGGATGATGGGCAGGTACAGAAAGCCACCAGGGTGGAAAGCCCCAGGTGCAGAGCAATGGGGAAAACTGGTAAAACAAGAACCTTGCCCCCAGGATGACCTGTGCTTCCCTAGCTTATCACTGGTCATTCGGTTTGGACACTGCCCTGACCTTTGGTCCCCTGGCATGTTGCTAGCCATACAGGTTAGACCTCCTTAGAGGGGAACAAACAAGGGGGCCGGAGAATAGCCCTTCAGCATTAAGGCCCCAGGACAATGAGGCTCTGACCAGCATCAAATACACCTAGACCTCAGTTGTGTTTCAGCTCCAGGCCCAGACAAGCAGCCAAACCCGACAAGCGACAAGCGACACTCTGGCTGACATCAGGACCAGCTGTGTTGACTAATGACCCCTGCCCTGGCGCCAGCCCTGAGAGGACACACTGGGAAAGCTGATAAATATTCTATTGGGATCCTCCCCTAAGATGTCAGCTGGAGTGCGGCTTGGGCTCTCTCCATGGATCACACCCTCTCCCTTCCCCTCTCCCTTCCCCCAGGCATGGTTTTCTTGCCTCTCTCTCTCCTAAGCTCCAAGGCCCTTCTTTTGCCTCTGTAACTTGTTTCCGGAGCCCATTTCTTCTACAGCTCACTTCTACCTCTGTAACTTCATAAATAACCTTTCTTTTATAGTTTGAGTCTTGAGTCTTTCTTAGCCAGAATTCAAGTACCAAGGTTGCTGAACCAAGGTTTGGTGTGACTCCACTGGTCTAATACCTGGTGCTATTTTCACTGCCAACACTAAGAGAATAAAAGTTAGTGCTTTAAGAGCTCTAGAACCCCCTCCTGGCTGGTGTGGATCAGTGGTTGGAGTGTCGGCCTGTGCACAGAATGGTAGCAGGTTTGATTCCCAGTCAAAGGCATGCACTTCGGTTGCAAGTTGCGGGTTCCCTTCCCACCCACCCCATGTGTCTCTCTCACATTGATGTTTCTCTCTCTCTCTCTCTCTCTCTCTCTCTCAGAAAAGCAATGGGCCAAAAAGTGCATGTATGGGTTGCAGGCACATCCCCAGTGGGAGGTGTGCAGGAGGCAGCTGATCAATGTTTCTCTCTCATCGATGTTTCTAACTCTCTATCTCTCTCCCTTCCTCTCTGTAAAAAAATCAATAAAATATATTTTTTAAAAAAGGAAGAAAGAAAAGCAATGGGAAAAATATCCTTGGGTGAGGATTAACAAAAACACACACAAAAAAACCAAACTCTAGAAACCCCCAAATTACAGAAAGCATCCACCCTGAGAAGAAAGGGTGGTGTGGGGGGGGCAGTGCCAGCCTGAGCGAGGGCTGCACAAAGGCCACGGTGTGTGGTGAAGGAGGCAGTGCCTGAACAGGCTCAGACTAGGGACATCCCTGCTGCCCAGGGGAAGGCCTTCCCTCACAGGGTCTTTCTTGGCCACGGGAACAGGGGCATCTTCCAGGAGCCGAATCCAAGACTTCTCTGAGGGCAAACGCTCTGCTTGCCAGGTGCCCTGTGCTGAGGCTGCGTGGTCCTGGCCACGCTGTTAACCCACACAGCGCCTGGAAGCTGCCAGGCCTGGAGGGACCAGGGTTGCAGGCCTGTGGGAGCAGGCAGGCTGGAGGGGGGACTCAGATAAAGAGGTGACATAGGAACCTCACAGCAGCAGAGGGCGCTATAGCACCACCTCTGGGAGCTGCCCTTCCACCTAGGTTTGGTCTCCCTCTGGGGAGAGGGAGGAAATAGGATGCTTTCCTGACACAAACCCTGCCTTTCCGCGCCCCCGAGCTGCTCCCAGAACTGGGAATTGGTTTTCTGTTTGTGTGTTTATGGTCTGTGTTGCCTCAGAGCAATGTCAGCTCCAGGAATCCTGGATCCAGGAATCAGAAGTGGGAACGGAGAGGCTGCACTCACCCTTGCCCCAGGAGTCACTGAGGCAGGACGGTAAGAAGCTGGGCAGATTCCTTGACAAGTGGAACAGGGAAGCTAATGAATATTCTGTGAAGACCCTCCCCTGAGACCTCCCCTAGGATTCTGGCGGGCCAAAGAGAGATAAAAAGACTCAAGACAAAAGAGCCACAGTGCGCCTTCCAAAGACCATGTCTATGCCATGTGTCTTTGCTGGTTTTCTTCTAAACTCTAGGGCACCCCATGAGACTTGTAACCAGGAGAGCAGTGGGCAATGACGGCTCAAGCTGGGCTCACCCCCCACACCTGTCTCCATGGCCCCCTTTCCTCTGACTTTTCCTCTCCTGTTGCTTCTCCTACCTAAGCCCTCCCTTGTTTCACTGTCCCCAGCTTTAACAAACACACTCTCAAAAGCCACCTGGACTCGTGTTGTGAAATCTTTTCTACACAAAGTCAAGAACCCACACATGATAGATCCTCCCTTCCCCCAACTGGTGGGCGGGGTATGACGTAACCTGCAGCCCAGAAATACCTGAGTGACTAACCATGTACCTTATATGGACTATACATTGGACCACCAGTCCACACCTGCCAAATACCCTAAGCCCTTGCCCTATATGGACAATGCAGTAAGCCACCAATCAGTGTGCGCCGAGTACACTAAGCCCCCACCCCTTCCCATTCCGCCCCTCAGAAGGCGTGCCCACCCCTGCACGTGCTGCTGTCCTCCCCTTGCGAGGCAGCCCGGCAGGTGCGTCTCCTCTAATAAAGCCTGTAGTCCTGGTTTTAGGCCTCCGTCTGTTTTTTCAACACACTATGGTGACAAGCAGGCTGTGTTCTAGGAGGCCCGATTAAGGAGTTTTAGATTTCATTCCAAAGGCATTTAGGAGAGATTTTAGAAGTTTGCATTTTAGAAATATTACTCTAACAATATAGATGCTGAAATGTTAACAGTGATTGTCTCTGGGGGATGGAATTGTTTGTGTACGTTTTTTCTTTACTTTTTTTCTTGTCTGTTCACTTATCTGTATTTTATCATGTTTCCCACAATGAACACGGCCTACCTGTGTGTATCAGTGTCCAGGGGCTGCCATCATAAAGGACCACAAACTGGGTCACTGAAAACAACAGGAATCTATTATCTCCCAGATTGGGAGACCCTCGGACGCCCAAAATCAAGGTGGCACAGGGCCATGCTCCCTCCCAAGGCTCTGAGAAGGGTCCTTTCTCTCTCTTTTTTTTCTTTTCTTGTTTTTACATGGGAAGGATCCTGTCTCTCTTTTTCTCTTTTTTTTTACTTGGGTTCTGGCTAGGAAATAATTCAGAGCCCAAACCCAAATCATAAGAGAACATTTATTTGGTAAATCAGAGAGGTAGAAAAAGTAGCTGTGATGTGCCTGGGACACCATGGAGGGGTGGGAGGGGTGGGAGGGGTGGGAGGGGGAGGGCAAGTAAAAAGGGGAAGGAAAGGGAAAGGCAGGGGCGTGCTTCCAGGAGAGGAGCACCCAGGGAAGGATCCTTCCTGCCTCTTCAGTTTCTTGGCTGGTGGCTGCATCACTCCGGTCTCCGCCCCCACCTTCACACGGCCTTCTCCCCTGTGTGCCTCTGTGTCTCCTCTTCTTATAAGGACACCAGTCACTGGGTTTAGGGTCCCCCCTTAAATTCATAATGATCTCATCCAGAGATCCTTAACTAATTGCATCTGCAAAGCCCATTCTTTGTCCCAAATAAGGTCACGTTCTGAGGTTCCGCGTGAACATCAAGTTTTGAAGGGCTGCTATTCAACCCACCACATTGCAGGATACAAATAAAGCATCAAAGGAAAATTAAACAATCATTCTGGAGGCCCCATGAGACTGGAAGCAAAAACTAGCGGCCAGGGGCCTGGAGAGGAGGCTGGTGCTGGAGTCCAGGCCCAGGTTTGGGCAGCAGCAGCTGGGGATACTGAGGGCAGGCTGAGGGAGAGGCTGTGGAGGCCATGTCACAGGGTTAACTGGAGATGGAAGTCAAGTGGGGCCAACAGCTGGCTTTCTGGCCTGGATAACAATCTAGGTATCCAGATGGGAATGAGGAGAGGAGCACGTTGGGGAGAAAGGCATCTGCCAGAACCAGGAGAAAACTCTCCACAAGCCAGTGGTACAGACTCCGAGTGACCAAGATATAGTCTCTGAAGGAAGAGTCCTAAGACTAAAGAATCCAGTGAGAAAGGTATTCATGATTTCCTACTAATGGCAAGCATACTTTTCTCATGGTCATATTTGTCTAAGGGCTCCATTTTGCAGGTGGGGAAACTGAAAACTAGTTTATACCATTCAGAATATACGGCTTTATCTGTTTTGCCTAGTTTAATCAGACTGTAAACTTCTATAAGGGAAAAATATATCTCATGTTCAACCTCACGTGTGATTATTGAAATGCAAATTCAAACTACACTGAGATAAACTGGATCTCATAAAAGTCAAAAACTTTTGTGCATAAAAGGATACTATAAAAAAGTGATAGTTGGCTCAGTGGATAGAGCATCGGCCTGTGGACTGAAGGGTTCCAGGTTCGATTCCAGTCAAGGGCACATGCCTTGGTTGCAGGCTCCTCCCTGGCCCAGGCCCTGGTTGGGGCTCGTGCGGGAGGTAACCAATCGATGTGTTTTTCTCACATCATTGTTTCTGTCTTTCCCTCTCTCTCTTCCACTTTCCCTAAAAATCAATGGAAAAATTTCCTTGGGCGAGGATTAACAAACAACAAAAAATTGAAAAACAACTCACAGAATGGGAGAGAACAATCACAAATCTGATAAGGAACTAATCTCCAGAATATATAAAGAACTCTTACAACTCAACAACAAAATCACACACACACACAACCCAGTTAAAAAATGGGCAGTTTGCTTACATAGACATTTCTCCAAAGGAGATATACAAATTAACAATAAACACATGAAAAGAAGCTCAAAATCACTAATCATTAGAGAAATAAAAATCAAAACCACAATGAGATACCACTTCGTACCCACGAGGATGGCTAGAATAAAAAAGACATAATAACAAGTGTTGCTACGGATGTGAAGAATTGGAACCCTGTGCATTGCTGGTAGGAATATGAAATGGTGAAAGCCTTGTGGAAAAGAGTCTGGCAGTTTCTCAGAAAAGTTAAACATGAAATTATCATATTGAGAAGGCTAACCCTTATTTTGTAAAACTACTGTTTGAAATTCTCTGCTATTTTTTTAGACAGCCTCTTATTCTGAAAAAAATAACTTTGCTTTCTAGCCTGCTTGAATAATAAGGAAGATAAACTTAGCTGCCTGACTTTGTAGGCCAGAGACTAGGTAGGCCCATACTCTCATGCAATGCCAGGTGCATTTTTTAGTTGGATAGAACTGTGTTGTTTTCAAGGCCATCAACAAGATAACCACTAAGCACACATAAGGCTGGCTCTTTAATAGAAAATTCTGCTTGTAGCTCTGCTTAGAATTTGAATTCATTTTTCTCTAAGCCCACTGGTGAAAATTAAAAAGTGTAATTCCAAGCTCTTTAAGCATTGTTTGATTTTTTTCCCCCGGGTTTCTGCAACAATATGAGCCAGCAATTCTACTCCTAGGTATATATCCAAGCAAAATGAAAATATACACACATAAAAACTTGTATACCAATGTTCATATATAGCAGCATTATTCATAATAGCCAAAAAATGAGAATAACTCAAATGTCTGTTAATGAATGAGTGGATAAACAAAACACAGTCATATAATCCATGGAATATTAGCCATAAAAAGAATGAACTTCTGATACACGCTACAACATAAATAAACCTTGAAAACATTATGCTAAGTGCAATAAGCCAGACACAAAAGGACAACTATTATATGATTTCCACTCATATGAGATACCTAGAGTAGTCAAATTCTTAGGTACAGAAAGAAATGGAATAGAGGTTACTAGGGGCTGGGGAGAGGGTGGAATGAGGAGTTATTGTTTAATGGCTATAGTTTCCATTTGGGGGATAAAAGAAGTTCTGGAAATGGACAGCGGTGATTGTTGCACAACATTGTGAATATGCTTAATGCCCTGAATTGTACACTTACAAATAGCTGAATTGGTAAATTTTATGTTATAGAAATTTTACCACAAAAACCAACACTGAAATTCCATTTCTCACCCATCAGGTTAGCAAAATTGAAAAGTATAGCAACCCATCCTGTTGGCGAGACTGTGGGAAAGCAGGCCCTCTTATATTTTGCTAGTGGGAATGCAACCCTTACTGAGAGGAATCTGTCATTAGTAACAAAACTACGTATGTCTTTACCTTTTGCCCCAGAAACCCCACTTCTAGAACTTTACCTTGGAGATATACTCCCAACAATATGAAAATACATATGTACTTGGTTGCTCATTGCAGCAGGGGAGCTATTTAGATGCTCATACATAAAAAAGTAGTTGACTATGGATGAGGATAGTGGGGGTGGGGGGCTAAGGGCAGAGGGTGGGGTGGGAACCGGGTGGAGGGGAGCTATGGGGAGAAAAAAGAGGAACAACTGTAATAATCTGAACAATAAAGATTTAATTTAACTCACAGCCAGTTGGCCTGGAGGTCAAATCCCCACAGTATTAACTACAACAATCAAGGCTTAACTACAACAAGACTGCACACAAAGACCACTAGGGGGTGCACCAAGAAAGCATAAAAAATGCAGAGACAAAGAAACAGGTCAAAATTGTC
>NW_006282188.1:10207-16371 GCF_000327345.1 Myotis davidii
CCTATATGACTGTCAGCTGATTTCTCAACAGAAACTTTGCAGGCCAGAAGGGAGTGGCAAGAAATATTCAAAGTGATGAATACCAAGAACCTACAACCAAGATTACTTTATCCAGCAAAGCTATCATTCAGAATTGAAGGTCAGTAAAGAGCTTCACAGATAAGGAAAAGCTAAAGGAGTTCATCACCACCAAACCAGTATTATATGAAATGCTGAAAGGTATCCTTTAAGAAGAGGAAGAAGAAGAAAGAGGTAAAGATACAAATTATGAACAACAAACATGCATCTATCAACAAGTGAATCTAAGAAACAAGTGAATAAATGATCTGGTGATCATAATAGAATCAAGGACATCAAAAGGGAATGGACTGACTATTCTTGGGGGGGGGAATGGGGTATGGGAGATTCGGGAAAAGAGACTGGACAAAAATCGTGCACTTATGGATGAGGACAGTGGGTGGGGAGTGAGGGCGGAGGGTGGGGTGGGAACTGGGGGGAGGGGAGCTATGGGGGGAAAAAAGAGGAACAAATGTAATAATCTGAACAATAAAGATTTAATAAAAAACAAAAACAAAGAAAATAAAGAAAAAAAGATTTAGTTTAAAAACGTGGTTGAATAAAAGTTCTTGCACACACCTCTGTGAATTGAGGTGGTGTGATTTCGAGGATATAATGCTAAGTGAAAAGGCAAAGCAGGAAAGAATATCTATAGTGTGCTACTTTTGTGTAAGAAACAAGGGGAATTAAGAAAATATACATTTGCCTCCTCACTTGAGCATAAAGAAACCTAGGAAGGACAAAGCAGAGAGAACTGAGATTGGTTACCAGAAGGCAGTGGGCAGGAATTGCGAGGTCAGGATGGAGGGAACAGGGGAGAAGATACTTCTCTGAATATACCTTTTTGTACAGACCTGCCTTTTGGAACCATGCCATTCTTCTACGTATTTGAAAAAATAAGTAAAATCTCCAAGATGGGAAGAAAAAGTCCTAAAATTTAATACAAACAGAACCAAAGCACATTTGAAATGAATAACCAACACACTTGTTCTCACTCGCTGCAGCGGGCCCACACTCCGCTCGCAGCTTTGCTCTGTGCTATTCCATTCTCCGAAACGACTGTTGTCTCCTCCTCCAGTCGCCATGGAAGAAGAGATGTCATCAACCATGGCTATGGCCCGTGCTGAGCTGGCTTTGCTGGGGATGATTCCACCCCTCCCCCAGCTGTGTTTCCTTCCATTGCCAGATGCCCCCAACACCAGCATCATGGTGGGCATGGGGCAGAAAACAGCTATATGGGCAACAAGGCCCAGAGTAAGCACAGTATCCTCACCGTCTAGAATGACATGAAGATGGAGAAGATTTGGCACCACACCTTCTACAACGAGCTGCTTGTGGCCCCC
Source organism: Myotis davidii (assembly GCF_000327345.1). Classification (NCBI taxonomy): domain Eukaryota; kingdom Metazoa; phylum Chordata; class Mammalia; order Chiroptera; family Vespertilionidae; genus Myotis; species Myotis davidii. The sequence goes on from NW_006282188.1 coordinate 11,608, forward strand.
AAGGAATATCCTGTGCTGCTGACACAGGTTCCCCTGAACCCCAAGGCCAACCATGAGAAGATGACTCAGATCATATTCGAGACCTTTAACACTAAGGCCATGTACATGGCCATCCAGGCTGTGCTGTCCCTGTATGCCTCTGGCTGCACCACTGATATTGTTATGGACTCTGGGGATGGGGGTCACCCACACTATGCCCAACAATGAGGTCTACTCCCTCCCATTCTATCCTGTGTCTGGACCTAGCTGGCTGGGACCTGGCCAACTATCTCACTGAAGATCTTCACGGGGTGTGGCTATACCTTTACCACTACAGTGAATGGGAAATCATGTGTAACATCAAAGAGAAGCTCTGCTATATAGCCCCGGACTTCAAGCAGGAGATGGCCACTGCAGTGTCTGCCGCATCCTGGAGAAGAGGTACGAACCTGAGGGGCAGGTGATCATCATCAGCCAGCGGTTCCCGTGTCCGGAGGCACTCTTTCAGCTGCCCTTCCTGGGTATGGCGTCCCGTGGCATCCAAGAGACCACATTCAACTCTATCACGAAGTATAATGTTGACATCCGGAAGGACATGTATGCCAACACAATGTTGTCTGTAGGGCCACCATGGACCCCAGCATTGCCGACAGGATGCAGAAGGAGATCACAGCCCTGGCTGTGATCAAGATCAAGATCATTGCCTTGCCTAAGAACAAGCACTCGATGTGGATCGATGACTCCATTCTGGCCTCACTGTACACCTTCTAGCAGATGTGCATCAGCAAGAGTACGACAAGTTGGGCCCGTCCGTTGTCCACTGCAAATGCTTCTAAACATACCGTGGGCAGATGAGTAGCATTTGCTGCATGAGTTGATCAAGTCTGAGTTTGCCAAGTCTGCTTACCTGAATGTGTTCTGCAGAAATTTAGAGAAAGCTGGCAATAGTAAAGCCATGTTATGAGCCTTAAAGACATTGAAGTCCTTAAGGCTCCTGAAAATAGCTATAAGAAAAGAAAAAAAAAAAGTCTGAGTTTGCCCTAGCAAATGTAGACACCTCATGCTGGCCTCATGGAACTGGAATGAGCCTTTGAAAATAAATTGTCCTTGAAGCTTTTACCTGATCTTGTATTCAAGTTAACTGTTCCCTTGGTACGTGTTTTAATACCCTGTATATATCTATGATTTTAAAAAATATATATTTTTATTGATTTCAGAGAGGAAGGGGGAGAGAGAGAGAGATAGAAACATCACTGATGAGAGAGAGTCATTGATCGGCTGCCTCCTGTACACCGCTACTGGGGATCGAGCTCACAACCCAGGCATGTGCCCTTGACTGGAATCGAACCTAGGACCCTTCAGTCCATAGGCCAACACTCTATTCACTGAGCCAACCCAGTTAGGGCCATATTTATGATGTAAACCCCTGTACATGTGGTTGGTCAGTTGGTGGCCGAAACGAAAACATGATTGTGCAAGAGAAATCCAGGTCTTGGTGAGAAGTGGGGAGACCACGCATTCCTGATTTGTTCAGGGTACTAACCTGCAGAAGCTGCCTACTCCAGGATTTCTTTAGAGGCTGGCATGAGTCCTGAACCAGCTGTCATTTCTGTCCTGCCAGTCTGATGGTGTTGGGAGAGTTTGAGGCTTAGAAAGTTTCACGCCCTGACTGGTTTGGCTCAGTGGATAGAGCGTCTGCCTGTGGACTGAAGGGTCCCGGGTTCAATTCCGGTCAAGGGCATGTACCTTGGTTGCGGGCCCAGCCCTTGTAGGGGGTGTGCAGGAGGCAGCTGATCGATGTTTCTCTCTCATCGATGTTTCTAACTCTCTATCGCCGTGGTTGGGCCCAGCCCTTGTAGGGGGTGTGCAGGAGGCAGCTGATCGATGTTTCTCTCTCATCGATGTTTCTAACTCTCTATCCCTCTCCTTCCTCTCTGTAAGAAATCAATAAAATATATTTTTTAAAAAAAGAAAGTTTCTATCTCTCTATCCCTCTCCTTTACTCTCTCTCTAAAAATCAATGAAAATACAGGGTTTTTTTTTAAAGGTTTAACTGTTAGGGAATCAATTAGACATTGAGAATGACTAATCTTATTGTGGGAAGCCACCTATTCTCTTCACTAGCAGAGAGGTGTGGACAAGGAGCCCGGAATGCTGGTGACCCTGGAGCCCTGGCAAAGGTCAGGGCAGTGCACCCACTGTTTAGTCCAGACAATGGTAGCTGAAGCAACTTCCCACCAGATAGTCATGGAAATCCTTACTGATAAGAAAGTCTGTCTGTTCCTGGAAAATGCCTGCCTACGGGCTAGAGGTGTATCCCAAACTGAGTAAAAGGATGGGTAGGCCTGAGCACAAGCGGAGTCCTCCCTCTTGCGTTCAGCTCCCGCCTGGCCCCCCGATTTCCAAATTATTATCTCTTGTCTCATCTCTGTCATTTGTTCGCGGCCCTTGTCCAGAGCCGGAACGCTGAACCACGCGGAACATGGGTCATTCACATCTTTTTTTTTTTTTTTTAAAGATATATTTTATTGATTTTTTACAGAGAGGAAGGGAGAGAGATAGAGAGCCAGAAACATCGATCAGCTGCCTTCTGCACATCTCCCACTGGGGATGTGCCCGCACCCCAGGCACATGCCCTTGACCGGAATCGAACCTGGGACCTTTCAGTCCGCAGGCCGACGCTCTATCCACTGAGCCAAACCGGTTTCGGCGGGTCATTCACATCTTATGATGACCCCAAAAATAGTATTTCACGCTTTATTACTGTGTTACTTCACTAAATAGGAAATTTAGTTTCTAAAACCTCTTATCTGTTTTTTATTTTTTTTAAATATATTTTATTGATGGAGAGATAGAGAGCCAGAAACATCGATCAGCTGCCTTCTGCACATCTCCCACTGGGGATGTGCCCGCAACCCAGGTACATGCCCTTGACCGGAATCGAACCTGGGACCTTTCAGTCCGCAGGCCGACGCTCTATCCACTGAGCCAAACCGGTTTTGGCTATCTGTTTTTTATTTTACTGGCTTGAAAGGCAGATTCCTGTTTTGAGAATTACATGGTGTAATATAATCACAAATAAGTTAATGGTTCAAAAACAAATGATAGTACTTTATAAAAGGAGCAAGACAAGAAAAAAAAAAAGGAGCAAGACCGTTTTCATTAGGTTGTGACACCAGGCTAAGAGGGCTTAGGGTTGGAAAGCAAGGAGTGTGGGTAGTGCATGGGCTCAGGTATAATCTGCTTATGCTCCAGAACAGTGGTTCTCAACCTTCCTAATGCCACGACCCAGTAATACAGTTCCTCATGTTGTGGTGACCCCCAATGTCATGGTTACAAATTGAATATAATTAAAGCACAGTGATTAATCACAAAAACAATATGTAATTATATATGTGTTTTCCGATGGTCTTAGGCGACCCCTGTGAAAGGGTTGTTCGACTCCCAAAGGGGTCGTGACCCACGGGTTGAGAACCGTTGCTCTAGAAGGGATCTAGAGAACCTAGACCTATTTTTCTTTCTTAGCTGATGTTTTCCTGCCAGAATACCTAGGATGCTTGTTTCTTGCCTTAAGTTGGAAAACAATTTGCATTTTCACCTCTAAATTTATTCATCTTTTTTTTAAACCTGATGCTTTTTTAAAAATACATTTTTATTGATTTCAGAGAGAAGGAGAGGAGATACATAGAAACATTGATGAGAGAGATACACCCATAGGCTGCCTCCCACACGCCCCCTACTGGGGATCAAGCCCACAACCTGGGCATGTGTCCTGACTGGGAATCAAATCTGGGACCTCTTGGTTCATGGGACTACGTTCAATCCACTGAATTACATCAGCTGGGCAATTCATCCTTTTAATTTATGTAAAATTTTTGTACACAATTCTCAATTCTTTAAGAGATAACAAGTTTTCGTTTTCTACTGTCATGTGACATTAGGCTCCAAGAACAAGTCATTGTGAGAAAAATAAAGTGCCGCAGTAAAAAAAGAGACACATACTTAAGGGTGAGAAAAAAATAAAACCAATGAATTTAAGTAACTTTTGAATATAGTATTTAGACCACATGCCTTCAGATTAAAGACAGAAAGAACTCTAAACAAATATTAAACGCTACTAGGTAGGCATTTTCCCCCCATCGGCATGAATGAACAATTTGAAGTTACTTTTTGGAATTCTAGAATTGAGCAAATATGTAAATATACAGTATTGTGGAAATGAAAGCCAAGTTCCTCATGGTTGGAGAACGGAGTTACAAATATGGAGAGGGGATGCCTGGCCGGTGTGGCTCAGTTGGTTGGTTTTGTCCCATGCACCAAAAGGTTGCCAGTTCAAGTCCTGTTCAAGGCACATGCCCAGATTTGGGGCTCAATCCCCACAGAAGGGGGCATGCAGGAGGCAGCTGATCAATGTTTTGCTCACATTGATCTTTCTCTTCCTCTCCTTTACCCTCTAAAACTCAATTTTAGGAACCTGGCTGGAGAACCTCGCTGCGCTGATCGACTGAACGCTGCCTCCGTGTCATTCCTTCTTCCCCGACTGGGTCCATCCACACCTTTGGGAACCCCTGGACCTGCACAGAAGGGGGCATGCAGGAGGCAGCTGATCAATGTTTTGCTCACATTGATCTTTCTCTTCCTCTCCTTTACCCTCTAAAACTCAATTTTAGGAACCTGGCTGGAGAACCTCGCTGCGCTGATCGACTGAACGCTGCCTCCGTGTCATTCCTTCTTCCCCGACTGGGTCCATCCACACCTTTGGGAACCCCTGGACCTGCTGTGGGG
>NW_006282188.1:16534-22693 GCF_000327345.1 Myotis davidii
TCCTGTACAACGTAAACCAAGAGTATAAACGCCTGCAGAAGAGAAGACATTTAGAAACTTGTCTTCAACCTAACCGGTTTGGCTCAGTGGATAGAGCGTTGGCCTGCGGACTGAGGGGTCCCAGGTTCGATTCCGGTCAAGGACATGTACCTGGGTTGTGGGCACATCCCCAGTAGGAGGTGTGCAGGAGGCAGCTGATCGATGTTTCTCTCTCATCGATGTTTCTATCTCTCTATCCCTCTCCCTTCCTCTCTGTAAAAAATCAATAAAAATAAAATTAAAAAAACACACACACTTGTCTTCAACAGACGGTTCCATGTTGTACTTCGGATGCACAGCCACATGCATTTCTCCTCCGCGGACCGGCTTCCCCAGGGACTTACCTGCAACATCCTCACCTTCAAAGCAAGAACAGCCCTTACTCACCCGATGGCAGGTTGGCGGTCCGTGAACGCTTGTTGAAAGAACGTGAAGAGAAAGGGTATGAAGAAATACTGAACACAAAACGATGCATTTGTGAAGTTTACGCATGATCAAATAATGCGAGGATACGGAGAACAGCCTGCTAGTTATGGTTCATGAATCACGTTTTCTGCATTTGCGGGCTGCCTTGTTCCTTGTTGAATTGTTGCAAGCGGTCCCAATTATGACATGCAGCAATGCTAACAACCCCTGTGAATACAGGTTATTTCAAGCTTTCGTCAGTGACCACTACTCTTAGGCAGCAACTGGTTTTGGAAATCCCTACCTTGTACGGTAGGGAAAACAACCTCCCTTACAGAGGTTAAACAGAAGGTCGAGGGACCTATCAGGGTTTCCTTTCTCCCCTCATGCAGGCAGTCAAGAGAGTAATCACTAACGAAGAGGCAGCCGATATCCTAGTTAAACAACTGGCTTTTGAAAATGCTAATAATACCTGTCAGGCTTTATGAAGGCCGATTCGCAGAACGGGAACTATAAATGATTTTATAAAACACTGTGCTGATGGAAGTCCTGCATTTATACAGGGTGTCGCTATAGCTGCAGCCCTCAAGGGGGAGACATACCCTCAATATGCACAGGGCATAGGACATGCCAGCAATAATACAGATAATAAAAGAAATATGAACTGCTAAAAAAATAAAAAATAAAACTCAATTTAAAATATTAAAAAAAAATATGGAACCCTAGCCTGTTTGGCTCAGTGGATAGAGCATCGGCCTGTGGACCAAAGGGGCCACATACCATGGTTGCCGGCTCCTCCCTAGCCCAGGCCCTGGTCAGGGTGTGTGCAGGAGGCAATCGATTGATGTATTTCTCTCACATTGATATTTCTGTCTTTCCCTCTCTCTAAAAATCAATCAATGAAAAAATATCTCAGGTGCGGATAAAAAAAAAAAAAAAAAAAAAGATATATGGAGAGGGGAGATAGAATGAACCCTATAGCATTACACTGGAATTGGAGATATCAGTATAAACTCACGGATGTATACATTTCATCCATTTCCCAGCTCTATCCTCCAAGAGGGCACCACAATAACTATAAGTACACTTAGTACCCAGATCTTGGTTTCTAAATACATTTTCCACTAAACAGTTTTTTTTAAATGTTAATAGTGATCCTCTTTGAGTGGTATTTATTTATTTATTTACTTTTAATTTTTATTGATTTCAGAGAGGAAGGGAGAGGGAGAGAGAGAGAGAAACAGCAATGATGAGAGAGAATCATTGATTGGCTGCCTCCTGCATGCCCCTTCCTGGGGATTGAGCCTGCAACCCGGGCATGTGTCCTTGACTGGAATCGAACCTGGGACCCTTCTGTCTGTAGGCCGACACTCTATCCACTGAGCCAAACTGGCTAGGGCTCCACTAAACATTTAAAAAACAACTACAAAGTGTCAACTAGAAGTTTTATAGCAGAGGAAACCTGGTTGACCAATCAAAGTCACCCTTGGCAGTAATGAAACTATTGGGCAGTGTATACCTCTTCATGTTATACACCGAGAGCTCAGCACCACTTCCGTAGTCTTCCTGCCTAAACAGTGAATAGCCCAAATCTAAGTATGATGAAGCTGAAACTGAGGGATACCTATAAAATAAATGGCCTGTACTCTTCAAAATGACATGTCACAACAACAACAAAGAAAAAAACGAAAACAAAATGACAATGATTATAATAGCTAGGAACTATTTCAGATTAAAGGAGTTTAAAAAATAAATGCAAACCCTGTATGATTTTGAATTTTCTTTTGCTATAAAGAATATTATCAGGACAATTGATAACACCTTGATAAGGTCTGTAGATAATAGTATCATTTTAGCGTCACTTTCCTGATTTTGAACACTGTTCTGTGGCTATATAAGGGAATTCATTGTTGTTCCCATAGGAAAAGGAGAATAATACCTACCCCATGGGGTTGTCAAGAGCATTAAATGCACTGATTCACATACAGAATTTAGCATAAAATATTTAGTAAATATAGAGAAGAATACCAATGGGAATTTGGTTACAAGAAAGGGTCTCATTGGAGGTGGTACGGTCCAAAAAACAACCATCCTATACCTTCAGCTTCAGAAATACCAGCTTAGGTGCAGAAAGACAAAGGCTCTGCCACTATGAATATATTAAAACACACACACACACACACACACACACACACACACACACAATATATCTGCCAGGAAGGAATCGTAGTTAACTGGGCACAATCTGATAACTAAAGTCTAGTTGCCATCGTTGACAGAGGCCTGTCATGCACACTGCATTTTAGGGAAAAGCTACAAACTGAACCTTTAGATTTCTGTACTGTGCTCCTAACACCAACCCTTATAGGAGTTTCTGGTATTGTCTTTTAACCAATGAGCTAAGAGCTGCACTGCTATTTCTTCATTTGCATCTTTATGGACCAATCAGAGCAACTCCATAATGACCAATCAGAACATGTGATTCTAACCAATCCAGAGAGTGCTATTTGGACCAGTCAGACTATGCAAATTTGAACTCCTCATTTTCATAAAATGGCCAATCAGGGAACAGGGCAGGAGCTTTCTCTATAAAAAGTGGACTATGGTCCTAATCGTTTGGCATGTAGGCCTGCAGACTGAAGGGTCCCAGGTTCGATTCCAGTCAAGAGGATGTACCTTGGTTGTGGGCACATCCCCAGTAAGGGGTGTGCAGGAGGCAGCTGATTGATGTTTCTCTCTCATGGATGTTTCTAACTCTCTATCCCTCCCTCTCCCTTCCTCTCTGTAAAAAATCAATAAAACATTAAAAAAATAAATAAATCACAAGGACAAACTCTAGCCAGAGTGGGCATATTCCTACCTGAACCCTTTTTCACACATGTTCAGTTATATGTTGCTTTCTCTCGAGTTCGAAGAGCATGTGACATTAAAGTTAAAGTTCTAAATACTTCAGCACAAGGGAAATTAGTCAAGCACTCTGAAAGTGTTTTCACTCAATGTGGTGTACAGGGAGATATTAGAATAAGTTTAATCACTTTATCAGTCATTGTTTGCATCACTGTTGTTTTCATATCATGTTTTTGTTGTTTTTATATCATGCCTCTGTTGTTGTTATATCCTTTTGTTATTGTTTATTTATTAATGCATTTATATATTATTTTCATATACATTTTACTAATTTCCTTTCATCTCTCACACTTCTATTATAGAGAAAGGGCAAATAGCAATATTAAAATATTTTCGCTAATTAATTCCCTTTTAATGTGCACGAATTTTGTGCACCGGGCTACTAGTATATATATATATAAATGCCTCTTGTAGAAACCCAAAGTACATCCCACTTTGTCTCTGGGGATGTACTTTAGGTTTCCACCCGAGGCTTCATTTCCTGAGTTTGCAAACTATTCCCTTGAATAGTTTTTCCTCTTTTCATACTTCCAATTTGGGGCTTTTGTCATTATTAGCTTGGTGGTAGTGAACTTTGCCACAAGGTATTCTATTGGTGGGTCCAGCTCATGGAAGCAGTATGCGAGGTGCCCGAATTCAAGGAGGCAGCCTACACCAGCTCTTGGGCCCTGTAAACTCCTGCAGAAAACGGTGGGTCCCCCAGTTCCAGTGTCTGAGGTGAGTCTATCCTTATACAAAGGCAGGTTAACAGGAATGCTTAGCAATATCAAATACAACTCCTCCGATTCAAAACGACTGTCATGAAATAACTACCTTGTGCTGGGTATGGTTGAAGGTGCGAGGCAGCCTCTCACCCCAAGGATCAAGATCATCGAGTGTGAGCCCAAGGTTGACGGGCAAGTGAGTGGCATCTGGTGACACATGTTGGGCTGGCTGAGCAGTTCAGCTTCTTTCAACTCTGCTCTGAGGCTGGCAGGATCTCAGGCACAAAAAGAAAATGTGCTTAAATGAACAGGAGACATTCTGTAAAGGTGGGAAAAATTTAGGGGTGTCTGTAACGTTTTTGCCCTGCTTTGTTTGTATATCACATTGTTGCCAGGCCGCTTCACCTGGAGCTAAAAGAAAATTATTTCCCGGGATAGAGGACCCGATTCTGCTTTTCTGCAACCTGCGAGCTGGATGGGCTACCGCCTCAGGCCTGGGGTCCCGTGGGAGCCCGCTGGCTGAGGGCTAAGGGGATTTTCCCCAGGTGCGGTCGCAAGGCCGAGCGCGGCAGCGGCAGTGCTAGCGATACAGGAAGCCCGCGGTCACAGAGAAGCAGCAGGGTCTCTGGACTCGGGGCCATCGCCTTCCAACTTGGGGAGACAAAATGGCGGCCATGCCCAGGGCCGAAACTACAAACGGGTTCCGGGCTATGCTAGAACCACAACTCCCAGAATGCTCTCGGTCGAACTCGGCGTCCGAGGAACGTTCCTGCGTCGCTCGATGTGAGTACTAGCCCCAGTGTTCTTCTCCCCTTCGTAATACGTTGCCCCTCCCTACCCGTCATCGCACTGGCCAACGGGACTCGTAGTTCTTCGGCTACAGAATTGAACAGCCCTCGGGCCTAAGAAACTACACTTCCGGGTGGGTTTCGGCGCCTGCGCACAAGGCCGCAGTGCGTACTACGGCGACCGGCGGGTACTGCGACGCCCGCGGCTGCGTGCTGACGCACTTAGTCGTGCTGACGTGCAGCGCGGCCCAGGCGGGGTGCGAGTGGCGCAGTCGGAGCCCGCTGCGGCCCTTGAGGAAGCGAGGAGGCGTCAGTGTCGACTGAGGCGGGTGAACCGGAGAGGCGGCGGCTTCAAGCCCCTAAAGACTAAGGAGCTCGAGTACAAGTTCTCCAGTTCGTTGTGACTTAATACCCTTTGCTTAGCAGCTACTGGTTTAATCTCCCTAGGGAGTGGGAGGATTATTGTGTGAGGTGGTATGGAAGTGTGGGTGAATGGTAAAACTGAAGAATTAATTGCAGGTCAGAAGCTTTCTGCAAGGGAAAAATTAGGTGGGGTGTAGAGAGGCAAAGAAGGACCTAGGTTTAGAGTGGGGGGGATTGGTATTGGAAAAAGTGAAAGTGAGGTTTGGAAGGTAGAGAAACTGATTTCTTGTGCTATAGTTTTTCATTGTCATTATCACTTGCCTTTCCTAGACTTAGCCTCATCTGTCATTCCCTTTACCTGGTATGGTTACCTTTTTTGTTTTCAATTTCTTCTTGAGTCTGCTACTGAGCTGGGCAGGGACCCAGCCTTAGAATTGGGAGAAGGAGGGCAGGGGGAGGGAGAAGGGGGTTCCCAAGCTGTACTAGAGTTTGGGCTATCTCCCTTCCATTCAACATCTCGCCATACCTCTTTTTTTTTTTAATTGCTTTAATACATTTTCCCAGGCATTTGTATGATACTTCTTTATTCTGGGATTTTAAAAAACATAGCCTTCCCTTTTATTTAATTCAGTCTCTTTTCCCTCTTTCACTAATCTATCCACTTTGTTCCTTGGGTAGTTTTTCCTAACACATTTATGTTTTGTGAAATTATCTTGGCCAGGATAAGTTGGAGAAAGAAAAAGAGTATATATAATATGAGAAAGGAATAGACTGTGTAGCCAAGAAATCTAACAAGAAAAACTGGGGCTTGAGGGCTCGTTAAAGTCATGTTGAGGTTGGGACTAGTTGAGAGGATAGGACCTGGTGGGAGGCATGGGATAGCAATGTGAGAGGGATAAGGCAGGGCTGGAAGAGAAAAACTAGGGAGTGAGATACAGGAGACTGGTAGGGAA
>NW_006282188.1:22753-46679 GCF_000327345.1 Myotis davidii
GGGGTTGTTTTTCATTATAAGACAATAGAGAAGGTATGGGAACAGTTGAAACAGAGGAGGCTGGTTTGATGTATTTAGAGCATTGAACTGGAAACAGGTAATATTTAACAGGTGTTAGGGAGACTTGGATGAGCTGCAAATCGTGAGAAATCCTATAGGAAGGAAATTGAAGGAATAAGGTATCGGGGTAGTTAAGAGGAGGTATAAATATTTGGGATCAAGGAAATGGCCCCTGGGAAGTAAAGTATGAAGATTGTTTCCAAGGTTTATGAGTTTCTGACGTGCATGTTGGCGTTTAGTCTGGGTTTGAGGCTGCACAGATACCATTTGTGTGTATTGGGGCCAAAAGAGAATAAAGGGACAGTATGGAGGGAGATATTTGAAAGGATCTTTGTTTGCTTAGGGTAGAAAAAAGAAAATCTAGGTGCAAGTAGGAATGGCTCTTGCACATTGAAGGAAAATGCTGTAAGAGCTGGGCTATGAGTTGGTGGAAAGAAAGCATTGTGGGAAGGAAGGTTTTGTTAGGAGACTAGGAAGATTATGCAGCTAAAGGTTGTTTAGTGTGTATGTACATGTTGTAATAGGGATGAAGGAGAGCAGGGATTTGGGTGGTGGTAAGTGGTTAGCTTGGGGCCAGGGGCCTGACCCGTGTTTCCCCGCTCCCCCTCAGGAGCGGTGGTGCCCCACTCCCCCCGGGCACGGGGCCATGTACAACGGGATCGGGCTGCCGACGCCCCGGGGCAGCGGCACCAACGGCTACGTCCAGCGCAACCTGTCCCTGGTTCGGGGCCGTCGGGGTGAGCGGCCTGACTACAAGGGAGAGGAGGAACTGCGGCGCCTGGAGGCTGCCCTGGTGAAGCGGCCTAATCCTGACATCCTGGACCACGAGCGCAAGCGGCGAGTGGAGCTGCGATGCCTCGAGCTGGAGGAGATGATGGAAGAGCAGGGGTGAGGGGAGGGCTGGGGAGAGCCAAGCACTGAATGAGTACAGAGCTGGGGGAGTTAGGTGGGGTGTAGGTAGCTTAGGAGTTGTTGAAAGAGGCCTGGAGGGGAGTTGTAGGAGGGGTGGAGGTAGCACTTTGAAAGGAGTTAAGGGACAGTTCAGAGTGGGAGCTGAGGAAACTGTCTGGGACATCTAAGGGAGCCCGATTTAGACAGGCACATGGGGAAAGGGGGCCATTGAGGGGGAAAAATGTGCTTTAAGGGAGAGGTGGGAATGCAGAAAACAGGCAAGAGAAGATCTAGATAAGTTGACCAGTGTTGTTATTGATAGAGAAGAGGAAGATAAATGTATTTAAGGATTTAGGCCTTGGAAAGTAGCAAAGACAGGAAAACAGGAACTGGAATACCTGGCTGGATAAGAGAGGATCATGGGTTGGATAAGAAGTGAAATTTTGGGAAAGGAGCACATTCAGGGAGAAAACCTTTTAGAGCAGTGGTTTTCAAACGTCAGCAGTGGCACCCCTTTTATACAATGCACCTTATTTTGTAATCCTAGGAAATGAAAGACCTGTTCTTGTTGAAGTTGGGGAGGAGCACCTGAAACTCTGCCTGTTTAACTTTATTCTCTTGGCCTGAGTGTAGCATGTTTAAAATCCACTGTTCTAGAGGGTGTAGTAAGTGGAAGGAAGATGACAGGGAGAATATCAGAAGGACTTCAGAAAAGGGTGCTTTGGGTGACAGTGAGTGAAAAGTTCTATGTGTGCATGGAAAGGGAAGGGACCCTGTTGGGAATGAGGAAACTGTAAACCTGGGACTGGGGAAAGTGTCTAATCAAGCTTTAACCCTGAAGGGATTTGTTCTCCAGGTACGAGGAACAGCAAATTCAGGAAAAAGTGGCGACCTTTCGACTCATGTTGCTGGAGAAGGATGTGAACCCTGGGGGAAAGGAGGAGACCCCAGGGCAGAGACCAGCGTGAGTGTTTAATTCTCCTTTGATTTCCTCTGGACTATATACTGCTCCTTCTGTCCTCTCTTCTTACGTTGTATTTTCTGTTTTGTCTTTTCCTAATCCTGTTTGGCTCTTGCCTATAATTCTATAAAAATGATTGTGTCCTTCACACCTTTGCTATTTTTTGCCTGTAGGGTTACTGAGACTCACCAGTTGGCAGAATTGAATGAGAAAAAGAATGAGCGACTCCGTGCTGCCTTTGGCATCAGTGATTCCTATGTGGATGGGAGCTCTTTTGATCCTCAGCGTCGTGCTCGAGAAGCCAAACAACCAGTTCCCGAGCCTCCTAAACCTTACAGGTACATAACTCCAAGAAACCAGTGTCAGCTTCTCTCCCTAATTCTAAGTACTCTGCTATTTATGTATGTATGGGGACTGTTTCTTCCCAAACTCTTTGGATTATGTTCTTTTGAAATTGAAATACCTTGAGAAAATTTGTCTTAACGCCCATCCTTCCTTTTCATTTCCCCCCAGCCTTGTTCGGGAGTCCAGTAGTTCTCGTTCACCAACCCCAAAGCAAAAGAAGAAGAAAAAGAAGAAAGATAGAGGACGGTAAGTTAGTTGGAAAGTTACTGTAGTAAGCAAGAGGATTAGTTCTGTCATGCTTGCATTTTTTTCTCCCCAATCAACCTGTGTATGTGTACCTCTCTCTGTCTATAGAGAATTCTTGCTTCTAGAAAGCAGGAGAGAGTTCTCTCAGGGAAGAGGGAGTTACCATTCAAATTTCAGCTGGGAGAAGGAATGTATATGCTTCTTTAGTGGAAAGGGTTGATTCTGTAGCTTTAAGAACTGGCCAACAGCATTTTGGATTTCTGAGATTTTCACTTTGTTGTTTGTTGATAGAAGGAAGAGGTACTTATGCTTTTTATTTTAATAAGTCCTGGGCTTAGGTCTGGGACATGAATGCTGTTGGAGTTGTTCGGTGCTTTAGAAGCCTTTAGTGGTGGGGGGTGTTATAAGTGGGAGAGCTAGGGAAGGAGCCAAGCAGAATGACCTTGTTTCTGAACTCATCTTTAGCCGGTCAGAGAGCAGCTCTCCTCGACGAGAGAGGAAGAAGAGCTCTAAGAAGAAGAAGCACAGGTATGAGGTGGGAGTACATGGATGATTTGAGAGGCTTATGAGTCCAGTTATAGTTACTGGTTTATGTTTTATCATTCCCCCCACCCCCCACAGGTCAGAGTCTGAATCCAAGAAACGGAAGCACAGGTAAGAGCTCTTTGGGGCATAGGGGACATAGTGGCATACAGAGCAGTGAGCCATTGCTTGATGGCCTTGCTTGCTTTCTGTGGGGCTTTTTTCTTGAAATAAAGCTCAATTCCTTGATTTTTCAATAACCCCCTAATTCTTTTCATTTCATTTTTTAAATGTGATTATTACTTTTAATAATTTTAATTTAATTTCTAGGTCTCCCACTCCAAAGAGCAAACGTAAATCTAAGGACAAGAAGCGGAAGCGGTGAGTGAATAGGAGGAGAATTTGCTTAGCAAGTAGATGAATGCCGCTTAAGGGGTTAGGGTAGAATATGTCATGTACCTGACTGATAAAGGGTTGAGGGATGGCCCTAGCCGGCTTGGCTCAGTGGATAGAGAGTCGGCCTGCGGACTGAGGGGTCCCAGGTTCGATTCCGGCCAAGGGCACATGCCTGGGTTGCGGGCTCAGTCTCCAGTGGGGTGCGTGCAGGAGGCAGGCAATCAATGATTCTCTCTCATCATTGATGTTTCTATCTCTCTCTCCTTCTCCCTTCCTCTCTGAAACCAATAAAGAAATACATTAAAAAAAAAGAAAAGGGTTAAGGGAGGAATGAGGGGAAACCAATACAGGTGTGACAGTACCTGAGTTATGGGTGGTGGTCTTCCTTCAGGTCTCGAAGTACAACACCAGCCCCCAAGAGCCGCCGGGCCCACCATTCAACTTCTGCTGACTCTGCCTCCTCTTCTGATACTTCCCGCAGTCGGTAAGGGGTGGTCCAGGAGGAAGGGAGGGAGAGGGACTTGTGGGTTAATTAATTTAATATTTATTGAGCGCCCACGGTGTGCTAGGCGCTGCACAGACCATTCGGAAGACACGGTCCCTGCCCTCTAGGAGCTGACAGGCTAAAGCAACAGGATGGACAGACATATACATTTCCCCTTCTCTTTTTTTTTTTTTTTTTTTTGGTTTATATTTGTTTTGTTTATTTTGTTATTTTTTGTTTTGTTCTGATGTATATGGACTGCCAGAATAGGGGGGGTGGTGGTTTGTTCGTGGTGTCTGGGGGAGGAAGGAATCCTTGCCCTGGCTTCCTTAATCGGGGAAGGCTTCCTGAAGGAGGTGGGCTCAGAGGTGAGTTGTGAATGAAGTGGGTAGGGAATGGCTGGGTGGAGGGTTTTGGGAGGTTTGTGGGAGGTGAACAAAGGGGTAGAGGGAGAACATTTTTTGGGATCGTGTTGGGAAGAGGAGGACCAACAAAGTGAATTGGACTTGAACTTCAGTGAATGATTTGAATCTTATGATTAAGAGAAGGTTTACTTGGAAGAGGGTTGTGTACAGTCAGGAAAGGTGGATGGGAGCTGGGGAGGGGGTTTTCTGTACTCCGCTGAACTGATTTTCTTTCTCTCCCCAATCCTCAATTACCTCCCTCAGGTCTCGAAGTGCTGCAGCAAAACCCCATACAACTGCCTTGACAGGGCAAAGTCTTTCCCCTGCTTCAGGGCGTAGAGGGGAGGGAGATGCACCTTCCAGAGAACCAGGTACCAACAACACAGGGCATACAAGCAGCCCAGAACCCTCTACAAAACAGCCTAGTAGCCCTTATGAAGACAAAGACAAGAAGGAGGAGGTATGTGCATGAGTTAATGGATGTTTGTGGGGTTATAAGGACATGGACTTAGGATAGGTGTTTGCATGAAGAAAAGTAAGAGCTTATTGAGATAAATGAATTTGGGATTGTTTTTTTAAATATGTTTTTCAATTTAGAGAAAGGAAGGGAGAGAGAGAAAGAAACATAATGAAAGAGAGACATCAATTGGCTGCCTCTCCTGCATGCCCTCTTTTGGGGATTGAGCCTGTAACCCCGGCATGTGCCCTGACCAGGACCTCTTGGTTCATAGGTATAAGCTCAACCATTAAGCCACACTGGCTGGGTGAATTCATTTGGTTTTTCTTTTTCCCCTGTATTTCTGTCTTGTTATCAGGTTTTCTTAATATTTGCAAATCCTTTAGAATTGTGGTTTTCAAACTTCACTTAATGTAGTTTTTGCATTATCATCCTGTTTATATATGTATATAGAACTCTAAAGTTTCTTCATACTTGGTATTACTACTTAGATTCCTCTAATATTTTCTCTCATTAAATGCTGGTTGTGGCTAACTAAAATGTTTGAACCCACTACTGGGTTGCTACCTGCAATCTGAAAACACTTTTCTAGAGTGTTTATTTTTCAGCACCCGTGCTTTTATACTTGCTATTCTAATGCAAGCCCTAATGTTTTCTTGCTTCAACTATTATATTTTAATTGCTGTTTTGCTAAATTCTTAGCTCTCCTATGCATTTTCCATGTTCTCTGTCTTTTCCTGTGCTCCATTCCAGTGTTTTTTATTTATATAAGTCCTCAAATCTTTGCCTTTTTTCTTTTACTTAATAGTTATTTTTTAAGGATAAAGTCAGAGTCCACCACTTTAGTGAACTGCTTTATCTTTCCACTTAAAAATACTTTTTTCTATGTTTACAACATTTTATAATGGCTCTTTTCTGTAAAATGTACTGTGTTTGCATCCTGTCTCTATATTATATGACCCTTGAGGTTACAGATTATCCATATCTTTATGTTTTCCCCCAATGTTTTTTTATGTTAAATAGCCTCTTGTTATTGAATAAATGTGATGACTTGTCATGGGAAAAAGGACCAGTTTGGTATAATGGGGCATGCAGAAAAATTCCTTTGGAAAGGGTTTTGGAATCTTACGGGTGATAAGAAGTTTTAGTGCTTACATATCCCTATTCCTGCTTTTTTTTCCCCCCCACCCTTAGAAATCTACAGTTCGACCTAGCCCCTCTCCGGAAAGGAGCAGCACAGGCCCAGAACCATCTGCTCCCACTCTGCTCCTTGCTGAGCAACATGGCAGCTCCCCACAACCCCTTGCAAAAACCCCCATAAGTCAGGAGCCAATGAACCCCCCATCTGAGGCTTCCCCAACCCGGGGTCGATTACCACCTAAGTCTCCTGAGAAACCTCCCCAATCATCTTCAGAGAGCTCCCCACCATCCCCTCAACCTACCAAAGTTTCTCGGCATGCCAGCTCTTCCCCTGAAAGTCCTAAACCCACACCAGCTCCAGGGTCCCACCGAGAGATTTCTTCTTCTCCCGCATCGAAGAGTCGCTCACATGGCAGAGGAAAGCGGGATAAGTCACATTCTCCTACTCCTCGTAGGATGGGGAGGTCCCCTAGCCCTACCACCACGAAGAGGGGGCGATCGCGGTCTCGAACCCCTACTAAGCGAGGTCATTCTCGATCCCGGTCCCCTCAGTGGCATAGGTCCCGGTCTGTACAGAGATGGGGGCGATCTAGAAGTCCCCAGCGACGTGGCCGATCTAGGTCCCCTCAGCGACCAGGCTGGTCCAGGAGCAGAAATACCCAGAGAAGAGGCAGATCTAGATCAGCAAGGCGAGGAAGGTCACACTCCAGATCTCCAGCTGCTAGGGGCAGATCTCGCTCTAGAACACCAGCCAGACGGGGCAGATCTCGCTCTAGAACACCCACGAGGCGTAGATCACGATCCAGAACACCAAACAGGCGTAGATCTCGATCTAGAACACCAGCCAGGAGGGGCAGATCTCGGTCTAGAACACCGGCTAGGCGCAGATCTAGGACCCGTTCAGTACGACGGAGGTCTCGTAGCAGGTCGCTAGCCAGGAGAAGCGGCAGGTCTCGCTCTAGAACCCCAGCCAGGCGTGGCAGGTCTTCCTCTAGGACCCCAGCCAGGCGTGCCAGGTCTCGCTCTAGAACCTCAGCCAGGCGAGGAAAATCTCGGTCTAGGACACCAGCAAGACGAGGGAGATCTAGGTCTAGGACTCCAGCAAGACGAAGATCCCGTAGTAGAAGTCTAGTTAGACGGGGAAGATCTCATTCTAGAACACCACAAAGGAGAGGCAGGTCTGGCTCATCATCAGAGCGGAAGAATAAATCCAGAACATCACAGAGAAGGAGCAGGTCCAACTCAAGCCCAGAAATGAAAAAATTCCATGTTTCTTCAAGGCGGAGCAGGTCTCTCTCCTCTCCACGATCCAAAGCAAAATCTCGCTTGTCTTTGAGACGAAGCCTTTCTGGATCCTCTCCATGTCCTAAACAAAAGTCTCAGACACCACCTAGGCGTAGCCGCTCTGGATCATCCCAATCTAAAGCTAAATCTCAAACACCACCACCAAGACGAAGTCATTCTGGTTCATCTCAACCTGAAGGGAAATCTGGAACACCACCAAGGCAAGGATCTGTAACAAGTCCTCAGGCAAATGAACAGTCTGCAACACCACAAAGACAGAGCTGTTCTGAAACATCACCTGACCCTGAGGTGAAGTCTAGGACCCCTTTGAGACAAAGCTGCTCTGTGTCTTCGCCTTCTGCAGTGAAATTGAGCACATCTCCAAGACGGAGCCGGTCTGGGTCGTCATCTCCACAACCCAACGTAAAGGCAGTAAAATCACCAATCCAGAGCCGTTCTGGTTCATCTTCTCCAAGTCCTGGTAGGGTGACATCTAGTACACCACCAAGGCAAGACAGATCAGAGTCTCCTCGCTCCAAGGTGGAATCTATATTGTTACAAAGACACAGCCATTCTAGGTCCTCCTCACCAGATACAAAAGTGAAACCTGGAACACCACCAAGACAAAGTCACTCAGGGTCTACTTCACCAAGCCCCAAAGTACAGCCTCAAACTTCACCAGGCCACAATCTTTCTGGATCAAAGTCACCAGGTTCCCAAGAGATGTCTAAAGATTCATCAGCACAAAGTTGTTCTGGGTCTTTCTCACTCTGTTCAGGACTAACGTCTAGCACACCACCAGGAGAGAGCTATTTTGGCACTTCATCTCTGCAGCAAGAAGGACAATCTCTCACTTCACTAGATTCTAGATCTGACACTTCAAGTCCAGAAAGGAGACAGAATCACTATGACACACTATCTCTGAAGAGCAAATCTCAAACACCGCCTAAGGGTGGTCAATCCAGTCCCTCTTCTCCTGTCACTGAGCCTGCACCCAGATCTCCAACAACACAAGATAGAAGCAAATTGTCGGTGAGTCCTAGGCTGAAATCTGGAATGTCTCCTGAACAGAACAGATCCCAATCTGACTCTTCCCCATATCCTCCAGTGGACTGTAAATCTCTTCTGGGGCAGAGTAGATTGGAGCCTTCTCCTGAATCAAAAAAGCAAACAGACTTACTCCTTCAGGAGGATATTACTGCATCATCTATACTAAGTGACAAATTGAGTCCTCCTCCAGTACAGAATAGACCTGAGCCCTCACCAGTACTCAAAGATACACCTAGAACCTCTTCAAAGGAAAGAAGTGGTGTTGGGTCATCTCCAGATACAAAAGACCAAAGTAGTCCATCAGCTAAACCAAGCCAAGATGAGGAGTTAATGGAGGTAGCTGACAAATCTGAAGTGTCCTCAAACCAGGTCTTGTCCCATGTTTCTCCAGAACTCAAAGAAATGGCTGGAAGTAACTTCGAATCATCTGAAAAAGAAGAAAGGACTGCTGTGACTTTGACTCTTGACCAAGGCCAGTTGTTGCAGGCTTCTTTGGAAGCAGAACTCCCTGCAGTGGCATCAACTTGGAGTGGGCCACATTATTCTCCAGAACGTAAAGAACTGTCTAACACCTCTCCCAGGGAGAATAACTATGAGTCACCTTTAGAATTTAGAAACTCAGGCCCTGTTGCAGAAATAAATACTGAATTTTCTGCTGAGGTTAAAGGTTTGAATGAACCTTTTCCTAGTCAGTTGGAGACAGATCCATCTCTAGACATGAAAGAACAATTGAGATCCTCCAGACGCAGCAGTTCTGAGTTATCCCCAGATGCAGTGGGAAAAGCAGGAATATCCTCAAATCAGACTCTCTCTTCGCCAGTACTTGATGCTATACCTAGAACACCCTCAAGGGAAAGAAGTAGTTCTGCATCTTCTCCTGAACTGAAAGATGATTTACCCAGAACCCCCTCAAGGAGAAGCAGGTCTGGGTCTTCCCCAGGACTTAGAGATGGGTCTGGGACTCCCTCAAGGCACAGCTTATCTGGATCCTCTCCTGGAATGAAAGACATACCCAGAACACCATCCAGGGGGAGAAGTGAATGTGATTCTTCTCCAGAACCAAAAGCTTTGCCTCAGACTCCTAGGCCAAGGAGTCGTTCTCCATCATCCCCAGAACTCAAGTGTATTACCCCCCAGAGAGAAAGAAGTGGGTCAGAATCATCAGTTGAACAAAAGACTTTGGGTAGGTCTCCTCTTGAGCAGAGAAGTCGATCTGGATCTTCTCAAGAACTTGATGAGAAACCCAGTGCATCCACTCAGGAAAGAAGTGATTCAGACTCTTCTCCAGATGCAAAAGTTAAAACACGAATGTCACTTAGACAAAGGAGTCGTTCTGGATCATCTCCAGAAGTTGATAGCAAATCCCGACCTTCTCCTCAGCTAAGTAGGTCTGGCTCATCCCCTGAAGTTAAAGATAAGCCAAGAGCAGCATCTAGGGCACAGAGTGGTTCTGATTCCTCTCCTGAACCCAAGGCTCCTGCCCCTCGGGCCCTTCCCAGACGAAGCAGATCAGGTTCATCAAGCAAAGGTAGAGGCCCTTCTCCTGAAGGAAGCAGCAGTTCTGAGTCTTCTCCAGAACACCCTCCCAAATCCAGAATGGCTAGAAGAAGCTCTAGGTCATCACCACAGCCCAAGACTAAATCTCGCACCCCACCTCGTCGTCACAGCTCTCGATCATCGGAGAGGGCTAGGAAGACCAGACTCTCCCGTAGAAGTCGTTCTGCATCTTCCTCACCAGAGACACGTTCTAGAACTCCCCCACGACGCCGACGAAGTCCTTCAGTGTCCTCCCCAGAGCCAGCTGAAAAGTCAAGATCTTCACGCCGGCGGCGTTCAGCTTCATCCCCCCGCACTAAGACAACTTCAAGGAGAGGTCGTTCTCCTTCACCAAAGGCTCGTGGGCTCCAGAGGTCCCGTTCCCGGTCAAGGAGGGAGAAAACCAGAACAACCCGACGTCGAGATAGGTCAGGATCTTCTCAGTCAACCTCTCGAAGAAGACAGCGGAGCCGTTCAAGGTCTCGGGTTACTCGTAGGCGTAGAGGAGGCTCTGGTTACCACTCAAGGTCTCCTGCCCGGCAAGAGAGTTCACGAACCTCCTCTCGACGTCGAAGAGGTCGCTCTCGGACACCCCCAACCAGTCGGAAGCGTTCCCGCTCACGCACATCACCAGCCCCATGGAAGCGTTCCAGGTCTCCCGCTCATCGGCGATCCAGATCCAGAACACCCCTGGTCAGCCGACGTAGGTCCAGGTCACGTACTTCACCAGTCAGTCGGAGAAGATCAAGATCTAGGACATCAGTGACTCGAAGAAGATCTCGCTCAAGAGCATCCCCAGTGAGTCGAAGGCGATCCAGGTCCAGAACACCACCAGTAACCCGCCGGCGTTCAAGATCCAGAACACCAGCTCGCCGGCGTTCCCGTTCTAGAACACCACCAGTGACTCGCAGAAGATCTAGATCTAGGACTCCACCAGTAATGAGGAGGCGATCTCGAAGCAGAACCTCTCCTATCACTCGCAGAAGATCCAGATCCAGAACATCACCAGTCACCCGCAGGAGATCTCGATCTCGCACCAGTCCAATAACTCGAAGGAGGTCCCGCTCTCGAACCTCTCCAGTGACACGCCGCAGATCTAGGTCTCGAACACCTCCAGCTATTCGGCGTCGCTCTAGGTCTCGAACCCCACTTTTGCCACGCAAACGCTCACGAAGTCGTTCATCGCTTGTCCGCCGTCGTTCTAGATCTCGTACTCCACGAATGACTCGGGGCAAACGGTCTTTAACAAGATCTCCTCCAGCCATCCGTAGACGATCTGTATCTGGAAGTAGTTCCGATCGTTCACGTTCTGCTACTCCTCCTGCAACAAGGAATCATTCTGGTTCTCGGACACCTCCAGTGGCACTCAATAGCTCCAGAATGAGTTGCTTCAGTCGTCCTAGCATGTCACCAACTCCTCTTGACCGCTGTAGATCTCCTGGAATGCTTGAACCCCTTGGCAGCTCTAGAACACCCATGTCTGTCCTGCAGCAAGCTGGTGGCTCCATGATGGATGGTCCAGGTCCCCGAATTCCTGATCACCCTAGAACATCTGTGCCAGAAAATCATGCTCAGTCTAGAATTGCACTTGCCCTGACAGCCATCAGTCTTGGCACTGCTCGGCCGCCTCCATCCATGTCTGCTGCAGGCCTTGCTGCAAGAATGTCCCAGGTTCCTGCTCCAGTGCCTCTCATGAGTCTCAGAACAGCCCCAGCTGCCAGCCTTGCCAGTAGGATTCCTGCAGCCTCTGCAGCAGCCATGAACCTGGCCAGTGCCAGGACACCTGCCATACCAACAGCAGTGAACCTGGCTGACTCGAGAACACCAGCTGCAGCAGCAGCCATGAACTTGACCAGCCCCAGAACAGCAGTCACACCATCTGCTGTAAACCTCGCTGACCCGCGCACCCCTACAGCTCCAGCTGTGAACCTACCAGGAGCCAGAACCCCAGCGGCATTGGCAGCATTAAGTCTCTCAGGCTCTGGCACACCCCCAAACGCTGCAAACTATCCATCCAGCTCCAGAACACCCCAGGCACCAACTCCTGCAAACCTGGTGGGTCCTAGATCTACACATGCCACAGCTCCTGTGAATATTGCCAGCTCAAGAACCCCGCCATCCTTGGCCCCTGCAAGCCTCACCAGTGCTAGAATGGCTCCAGCTTTGTCTGGTGCAAACCTCACCAGCCCCAGGGTGCCCCTCTCTGCCTATGAGCGCATTAGTGGCAGAACCTCACCACCGCTCCTTGACCGAGCCAGGTCTAGAACCCCACCGGGAGGCCCAGGCTCCAGAACCCCACCAGCTGCCCCAAGCCAGTCTAGAATGACCTCTGAGCGGGTTCCCTCTCCAGTTTCTAGAATGGTTCAGGCTCCTCCCTCACAGTCTGTTCTCCCTCCAGCTCAGGATCGGCCTAGGTCCCCTGTGCCATCTGCTCTTTCTGACCAATCCCGATCTTTGCTTGCCTCAACGACCACTGTAGCAGGATCTCAGTCCCTCTCTTCTGGGTCAGTGGCAAAGACCACATCCTCTGCTGGTGACCACAATGGCATGCTCTCTGTCCCTGCCCCTGGGGGGGCCCACCCTGAGGGGGGGGAACCACCTGCCTCTACGGGGGCCCTGCAGCCAGCAAAGGAGCGGCGGAGTTCCTCCTCATCCTCCTCATCTAGTTCCTCCTCGTCATCGTCATCCTCCTCCTCCTCCTCCTCCTCCTCTGGCTCCAGTTCTAGTGACTCGGAGGGCTCTAGCCTTCCCCTTCAACCCGAGGTGGCACTGAAGAGGTAAGGGACTTGGCTTTTAGAACTTTTCCCAGGGGAAGGTTTTGTAAAGGATGGGTCGGGATGGGGAAGGGAACGCCCTATCCAGAGGGTTCTTGGCTTGTTTAGGTGTAAGCTGGGAATAGAGAGAATGTGGGGTGGGGGTGTTGGAGGGTGGAATGGGACAGAAAAATCTCCAAAGGTTAATTCTCTAGAGGATAATGATAAGTTTTCCATCTCTACAGAGGACAGAACTAGAGGAAATGGACTTAATTTTACAGCAGGAGGGATGGCAGTTAGACCTCAAGAGGAACTCCCTGGGCTGGAAGGATCTTCAGAGGTCATCCCATCCCTCTTCCTGCCTCCAGGCAGGACGGCTCCTCCCCCAGCCAGCGCACACACACACAGGAGCCTACCCAAGCTGGCTCTCCAAGGAAGGAGACCACCCAGCTTTGCACCCACACCTGAGCCCAGGGGCTGTATTCCTTCATCAGGGACATTCTTGACGTTTAACCTTGATCCCTTGTGCTGCGGGCCCCCAGCCTATTGCTTATGTTAGCAGAGGTTGGGTCAGCTTGGGGCCACTGCTCTCCAGAGAATATGCTCACTGGGTCACTGGCTCTCTGGCTTTGGCTGGGAGAGTTCCCAGGACCTTTCTCAAGCCCCCCTCCCCCACTGCCCTTCCTCCCGGTCTTGGAAGGTAGGGTTGGGGTTGGGGCAGCTTGTCTCTCCTTGTGACATTGTACTCTTCCTACAGGGTCCCTACTCCTCCCCCAGCCCCAAAAGAGACTGAACGAGAGGGACGACCTCAGGAACCAACCCCAGCCAAGAGGAAGAGGCGTGATAGCAGCTCCAGTTCCAGCTCTTCCTCCTCCTCTTCCTCATCTTCCTCCTCTTCCTCTTCCTCCTCTTCCTCTTCCTCCTCTTCTTCCTCCTCATCCTCCTCCTCCTCCTCTTCTACGTCCTCTCCTTCCCCTGCTAAGCCTGACCCTCAGGCCTTGCCCAAACCTGCAAGTCCCAAGAAGCCACCCCCTGGCGAGCGGAGGTGAGTGCTACCTTGCTTGAGATGGTAGGGGAGGGGTGTGACCCTGGAAGTGTGAGACCCCTGCTGGGTGTCTCATATGGACTCTGGTGTCTGATTGTGTGGGAGGAGTCAAAATCTCTTCTCCCCGCATAACTCTTGTGCCTTGTTCTGACAAGGGCTGTGCCATCCAAGTGGGTGCCCCAGCCAAAATTGGGGAGTCCTAGGTTCCTTCTCTTTGCCCCTGACATGCAGCCTGGTCCCTGGTCCCAGGGATTCTAGCTTTTAAGTCTCCCCATTGCTATTGCCAGGGCTCTGGTCTGGCCACCGTCATCATCTCCTGACTCTGTCCACAGCCTCTTCCCTGTCTCCCTGCCTCCACGCCATTCTCTTCCACTTGTAGCCAGAGGGATCTTTCTAAAACGCACATCTGGTTACTTCCCTCCACTCCACAAATCCTTCTGGGACGCCCTGTGGCCTGCAGGATAAAGCCCCATCTCTGCGGGAATGGCGTGTGAGGCTCTCCACCAACTGGCCTTGCCTGCCCTGTGTTCTCCTCTCCTGCCCGCCCCCACACATGCCCTCTGCTCCAGCCACTCCCAGCGCCTTGCAGTCTAAGGAGAACCCCATGCCTTTGGACATGCTGTTCCTTCTGCCTGGAATTCCCTTGTCCGCCTGGTGAACTCCTCGTTCTGCAAGACTCCGCTCAAACAGCACCTTCGAGAAGACTACCCTGCCCCTTCCCTTCATCTCCCTCCCCTGAGTCCCCAGATCTACCTATATCAGTCCCTGTGGGGCTGCTTCCCACACATGAGGCTGAGCGTGCCTCTTGGCCTTCCTTCACCACCAAACTGAGCCCCTCCAAGGGCAGGGACTGTCTTTACCTTTGTGTCCCCCACCGTCCCATCCCCATGCCCTGCCCACTGGGGCACTCGGTGGATGGTATGCGGGCGGATGGGTGAGTGAGCAGACAAAGGTGGGTCTGAGGCTGGCCCTGTGTGGTATGAGGTTTGGTGGTCAAGACCTGGGGGGTGGTCCTGAGTGCTGGCTGGTGGGTTTGGAAGAATGTGGCACTATGGGGACCTTCTCTGCTCTTTAGGTCCCGCAGCCCCCGGAAGCCAATAGACTCCCTCCGGGACTCCCGGTCCCTTAGCTATTCACCTGCCGAGCGCCAACACCCCTCGCCCCAGCCCTCACCACAGGACCAACAGAGGTAGGGCCACTAGTGTGTTCTTGCCAATAGCCAGCCCGATTTGGTCTGCAAGTTTTCAGGCTTAAAGATGCAAGAGATTGGGGTGTGTATGTGATCTGATGTCGTGTTTCAGGAGCAGCAGCAGTGAGCATGGTTCCCGGAGAGGTCAGCGTGGGGACAGCCGCTCCCCAGGCCACAAGCGCAGGAGGGAGACACCTAGCCCCCGCCCAGTGCGGCACCGCTCCTCCAGGTGTGTGTCATAGTGCTCCAGGACTGAACCTTTTTTTCCCTGAGAGCTCTGACTGCCTGAGACCTCTGCATTGATGGCATTCTTCTCTGTTGCAGGTCTCCATGAGTGTTTTCTTGGGGGAATCCCACCACACCCCAAGTTCTGGAGCCACAGGGAGTGCCCCCTTTCTCCCCAACAGCTGTGTGTGTGGGGGGGTGCTTGTCCCCTCCGAACCCTGGCAGCATTTTGAGGGGGTTCCCTTCTTTCTCTACCCCCCTTTTTTTCTTTGTTCCTGTGAAATGTTAATCTGTGAGTTTTTCTGGTTCACATGTTTTGGGGGGTTGGGGGTGGGTGGGAGTAAGAATGGGAGTTGCTGGAGGAGGAAATAGAGTTCACGATTCCTTCAGTCTTGAGTCAAAAAGGGCCTGGGTGGCACTGTCCCCCCTTTACTCCTGAGTTCAGGGAAGAGGGGGAGGTGAGGATTTGGGACTTGGGAACTTGTATGTTATGGAAAGGGGCAGGAGTTAAAATTAGTTGGCCCTTACTGCCCCCCAGTGAGATTGTGGCCCCTTCCCCCCAACTTTTCTTCACATTTCTTAAAGGCATTTTGGTTTTTTAAAATCTGTACAGCAAGAGCAACTTTTTCTGTCAAATAAAAATGAGAAATGCAGGAATTGGGTCTACAGACTGTTTATTAGAGGGTGGAGAAGGGCAGGGAGAAGAGCTGCCCCTTTTAGTGACTGACTACAGGGTTCCACATAGACTGCTCTGAAGCCACACACTGGTTCTGGCTTACACTTTTGCTTCTGGTCTCTGAGCAGGAAAGAGGTACCTGCCTGGAAGCCAGTGTGCAGAGGTGGAGGGGGGAAGCAGCAAAGGGGACTATTGATTGGGAATCAACAAAGCGTCAAACCTTTTGCCCCTAGGCAGGAGCAGGCTGAGAAAAACTAGCCTGGGGCCCTGGGTTTCTCCCAGTTCTCTCCCCATGGCCTTTCAGGGACAGGCTGGGCTGGGGATAGATTGATGAGCACAGAGAACCTGTGGTCCAGCAGGCCAGCCTGGCAAGCAAGAGAGGCTGGAGAGGAGTCTCAAAAGGAGTGAGCCCCACCCTGGTGAGGATGATGCCTGGAATCAGGAGAGGGTGTGCATAAAGAGGCAGCAACCAGGCAGACACCCAAATTTTTTATTGGGGGGGGGGGATGGGGCACTGGGGAGGAGTGGGCCCCAGGCCCAATCACTGCACAGCTTGTTCATTGGCACTGCTTCCTGAGTCCTGTGGTTTCATCACGTCAGGCAGCTCTGGAGGGCTGGAGAAGGGCTCAATGCGCAGAGCTTCAAATGCATCATCTGGAGAAGAAAATAGGGGGAGCTGGAGGAAATGCCTCTAACTTCTGGGACCTCCAAGCAAACCCTCCCCCACCCATCCCCCCAAAGTGAGTCTCCTCCACAGCCCTGACCTACCTACATCCAACTGCCTAGATTCAGTGGCCCTATTGGAATGTCTCCCACCTCTACAGGACTAACTGACCCTGTTCTCCCTGAGCCTGGCCATCCTGGGGCCCATTTCCTTACCTTCTGATCCCATCTCCTTGTTTCCTTCACATCCCTTCTCTACCAAGCAGTGATGTAAAAAATCAAACCAGCCCTAGCTGGTTTGGCTCAGTGAAGAGAGCGTCAGCCCATGGACTGAAGGGTCCCAGGCTCAAATTTGTTCAAGGGCATATACCTTGGTTGCAGGCTCAATCCCCAGCCCTGGTCAGGCTATGTGTGGGAGGCAACCAATCAATGTGTCTCCCCCTCTCTCTTCCATTGTCTCTAAAAATCAATGAAAAAATATCCTCTGGAGAGGGGAAAAAAAAAAAATCAAACCAGACTATTTTACTCCTCCTCAAAATCTTCCAATAGCTTGTAGCATACTCTGAATAAAATGTCAAGTTCTTGCTATCATGTTTCTCCAATCACTCTACTGTGTTATTCCAAGTTCCCATATCGAACTCTTTCTGCCTCAGAGCCTTTGCACTTACTGGTCCAAGCCTGCCATTCCATGACATTCAAACCAAACCACCTCAGAGAAGCCTTCCCCAGCCATCCCACATGAACCACCACTTTGTATCCCAATGCCCTGTGCATTGCCTTGGAACACTAAACTGGCCAAAATGGCTCTCTGTTCTTTAGAAACAGTGGCTTCCCTGTCAGCATAGAACAAATGAACCCCATTTCACTTTTTCTTTCTCCTTTATTTATTGTTAATCCTCTATTTTTCCATTGATTTTTGGGAGAGCGAAAGAGAGAGGGTAGCCAAACCAGTTTGGCTCAGTGGATAGAGCATCAGCCTGCGGACTGAGGGGTCCTGGGTTCGATTCCGATCAAGGGCATGTACCTTGGTTGCGGGCACATCCCTAGTAGGGGGCGTGCAGGAGGCAGCTGATTGATCTTTCTCATCGATGTTTCTATCTCTCTCCCTTCTTCTCTGTAAAAAATTAATAAAACATATTTTAAAAAAATAAAAAGAGGGTAACATCGATGTGAAGGAAACACATTGGTTGGTTGCCTCTTGCACAAGTCCTGACCAGGGCCTGGGCCAGGGAAGAGCCTGCAACCGCGGTATGTGCCCTTGACCAGAATGGACCCTGGGACCCTTTGGTCCACAGGCCGACGCTCTATTCGCTGAGCCAAACCGGCTCAGGCCCCATTTCACTTTTCTTCTGCACTTTCTTCCACCCAGAGACTTCCCTTTATCTGGCTCAGGGTTCTCAATCTATTAGGTACCCCCAGGGAAAGTTGGCCATATCTGGCAAAACTTTGAATTATCATAACTTGGGAGGTGGAGGTCTGCAGACCTTTTCCATTCCTTGGATAAAGTCTGGATGATGCCATTTAACACTTGAGTTGAAGACTGTCACCTCCCTAACTGAAGCCAGTTTGTGGGTGAGAAGACAGACCAATGTCTTGTCCTTCTGCAAGCTGCACAAGGAAACAACTACCCACATTAGCAAATGACCTGAACTCCCCATGTACAGTTAACTTATCCTTGATATGGCACAAGTTTTTGGTCTGCAGAGATGCTGGGAGATTAAGTGATGCGCTGCTGAGAGAATGCCTGCCAGGGTGTCTAGCACAGGCAAGGTCCTGGCAGCTTGCACCTGAACCATGTCTCCCCTACATAACTGCTGGAAAGTCTGTGTCCACATCTCCAAAATATGGATGGCAATGCTTACCTCTCAGGGCTACCAAGAGGATGAGATAGGCCCTAGCCAGTGTTCTTAGTGGTTAGAGCATCAGCCCAAGCACCAAAGGGTCTCTATCTCCCCCCAACTCCCAATCCTCCCACTCTAAAAATCAGTGGGGGGAGGGGAAATCCTTGGGTGAGGATTAACAAAACAAAAAAGACAGTAAAATGAAAATAAAACAGAGCACAGGGCCAGGTACTCAGTAGGTCCTCTCTCAGGTCCAAGATGGTGGCGGCATAGAAGGTTAAACTTGCCCCCTCCCATGAGCAAACTCCAAATAATAGAGCAATTCTTCATGCAAGACAACTGAAAGTTGAATGAACAATTTCTGAACAACAAATGAGGAAGAGACAGGATAGGGAAGGTTGGGAAGTCACAAAGCCATCTAGCAGCTACAGAAACTCTGGACAAAGGAGCCAGTGAGCACCACTGTTTACATTCCCCTACACTTGATAGGGTTGGGGAGCTCTATCCAGGTGCTTTGGCCTACCTGCAAGATCACCACTGGGTGTTCCTGGCTACATTGCACAGTCTTTTGCCTCCCAACAGAGGGAACAAGTCAGGAATAAGGCATCACCACAAATACCTGGCCTCCCTGCTGGGAGCCACTCTAGCCCCTATAGCAGTGATGGCGAACCTATGACACACGTGTCAGAGGTGACATGCAAACTCATTTTTTTGGTTGATTTTTCTTTGTTAAATGGCATTTAAATATATAAAATAAATATCAAAAATATACATCTTTGTTTTACTATGGTTGCAAATATCAACAAATTTCTATATGTGACAGGCACCAGAGTTAAGTTAGGGTTTTTCAAAATGCTGACACGCTGAGCTCAAAAGGTTCGCTATCACTGCCCTATAGGCTAGTGCTCCAACTAAGACTACATAAAGGTAACTTCTTCACCAGACCACTTTCTGTACAATAAACAAAAAAGAGCATATACAGAGAAAGGTGGGGAGCCCCGGGACTCCAGGAATTCTACAAGGTTGGCATTGTTTCCCCAAAGTTGTTTCTGTCTCCCTCCGCCTCCACCAGGGTGGTCATGGGCTCTATCCAGGTGCACTAGCCTACCTGCAAGGTCCCTGTAGCATGTTCCCAGAAACATTGCCTCAGCCCATTTCAGCCCCCAACAAAAGAAGCAAGGAAAATCAACAGGTCATTACTACATGCACCTGGCTGCCTAAACCCCCTGGAGCCATTCTGGCTCAGTGGGCAAGGGCTCTGGACGCCTCTTACTAGCCTGCCAAAACCACCCAGCACACACAGCCTACACAGGCCACCTCTACCTCAGGCTACTTTTTCATGACTGGGAGAAAGCTATTTTGTTTAATTCATATAAACAAAGTCAAAAGAAATGAAAAGACAGAAGAGTATCTCTTAAATGAATGAACATGAAAAATCCCCAGAAAAATACCTGAAGGAAATAGAAACAAGTAATTTTCCTGACAAAGAATTCAAATAATCATAAGGATGCTCTCCAAACTTGGGAGTAGAAAAGAGGAACTTAGAACTTCAACGAAGTTAGCAAGTATAATAATCAAGCACACCTTTAGAATACATAACTGAAATGAAAAATACATTAGAGGCCCAGGCTACCCGGCCAGTGGCTTCCCTCTGCGGAGCCCCACAATCGATCGCCCGCAGAGGGAGCCCCAGGCCAGCCAAGCAATCGCACCCCACGCCTATCGCCTGCAGTGGGAGGCGACTTAACCGATAAATTCTGCCAAGCATTCAAAGAATTAAACGTATCCTTAAACTATTTCAAAAGAGGAAGAAACACTTCCAAACTCATTCAGCATTACCCTGATACCAAACCAGATGAAGACATTACCCGCCTCCCCCAACCCCCGCAAAAAAAAAATTATAGGTCAATATCTTTGATGGACATAGATGTAAAATTCTCAACAAAATATTAGCAAACCAGGATTAAACACCATGACCAAGTGGGTCATCCCAGGGATGCAAGGATGGTTGGACAACCATAAATCAATGTGATACATCATATTAACAAAACATAAAAACCATTTGATCATCTCAATAGATGCAGAAAAAGTATGACAAATTAAACATCCTTTTATGACAAAAACAACGAAGTGAGTATAGAAAGAACATATTTCAACATACTATATGCTGTATATTACAAACCCACAGGTAATTTCATACTCAATGGTGAAAGCTTTTCAAAACTAAATGGAGCCAGAGCTGACATGCAGAAGGAACGGCCTTGCATGTTTTATGCCTCAAATCTTTGGAATGTTAAGGCAAAATAACCTTTGGACTGAGCCCAAAGCAACACTGTGTCCTACAGAAATGTTTGAAATTAAAACAAGAAAGCAGTTATTTTAACTACTGGACTGAAGACTATTGGACTAAAAATCACAAATACTGTTTAGAATTAACATTGCTAGCCCTGGCTGGTTTGGCTCGGTGGATAGGGTGTCAGCCTGCGGACTGAAGGGTCCCAGGTTTGATTCTGTCATGGCTCAGTGGTTGAGCATCGACTTATGAACCAGGACATCACATTGAATTCCTGATTGTAGGTTCGATCCCCAGTAGGAGGGGGCATGCAGGAGGCAGCCAATCAATGATTCTCTTCATTGACCTTCTCTTCTTTTCTTCTCCTTCCTCCCTTCCTTCCACCCACCATCCCTCCCTCCCTGCCTCTCTGAAACCAATAAAGAACATTAAAACACACACACACACACACACACACACACACACACACACACACCCTCCATTCTACGGAGTGTTATCCCAATATGTTGAGAATCTGCTTCCTGGCAATTGCCCCAAATGAACTCACAGACATGCTCCACAGATTTGAATGTTTTTTTATGTTAACACATGTTGCAGGCTCCATCCCCAGTTAGGGTGCCACACAGGAGGCAGCCAATCAATGATTCTCTTCATTGACCTTCTCTTCTTTTCTTCTCCTTCCTCCCTTCCTTCCACCCTCCATCCCTCCCTCCCTGCCTCTCTGAAACCAATAAAAAACATTAAAACACACACACACACACACACACACACACACAGCTATGCCCAGACAGCGACCTCAGTGGTTGAGCGTCGACCACTGAACCAGAAGGTCATGGTTTGATTCCAGGATCCAATTACATAAAATGGTCAGAGGAGCCAGAACCGGTTTGGCTCAGTGGATAAAGCGTCAGCCTGCAGACTCAAGGGTCCTGGGTTCGATTGGGTTTGATTCCGGTCAAGGGCATGTACCTTGGTTGCGGGCACATCCCCAGTGGGGGGAGTGCAGGAGGCAGCTGATCGATGTTTCTCTCTCATCGATGTTTCTGGCTCTCTATCCCTCTCCCTTCCTCTGTAAAAAATCAATAAAATATATTTTTTAAAAAAATGGCCAGAGGACCTGAACAGACATTTCTCCCAAGCAGACGCACAGATAGCCAACAAACATGACACTCAACATCACTAATGATGCAAATTAAATCACAGTGAACGATCACCTCACATCTGTCAGAATGCTATCATCAATAAATGAACAAGAGCTGGTGAGTAAGTAGAGAAAAAAGAACCCTCATACACTGTTGGTGGGACTGTAAACTTAGTGTAGCCACTATGGAAAACAGTATGGAGATTCCTGAAAAAATTAAAAATAGAGCTACCATATGACCAAGTAATTCCACTTCTGGGTATTTATGTAAAGAAAACAAAAACACTAATTTGAAAAAATATATGCACCCCTTTGTTCATTGCAGCATTACTAGTAATAGCCAAGATATGGAAATAACCTAGATGTCCATCAATAGATGGATACAGAAGATGTGGACATACGCACACACGATGGAATATTATTCAGCAATAAAAAAGAATGACATTTTGCCATTTGCCATAACATGGATGGACCTAGAGCAGTGATGGCGAACCTATGACACGTGTGTCAGAGGTGACACACAAACTCATTTTTTTGGTTGATTTTTGTTAAATGGCATTTAAATATATAAAATAAATATAAAAAATATACATCTTTGTTTTACTATGGTTGCAAATATCAAAAATTTTCTGTATGTGACACGGCACCAGAGTTAAGTTAGGATTTTTCAAAATGCTTGACGAGCTCAAAAGGTTCGC
This sequence comes from Myotis davidii, assembly GCF_000327345.1. Taxonomy (NCBI): domain Eukaryota; kingdom Metazoa; phylum Chordata; class Mammalia; order Chiroptera; family Vespertilionidae; genus Myotis; species Myotis davidii. The sequence goes on from NW_006282188.1 coordinate 45,054, forward strand.
CATCACTGACCTAGAGGGTATAATACTTACTAAATGGAGTCAGACAGAGAAAAACAAATACCTTATAATTTCACTCATGCGTGGAATCTAAAAAAAAAAACCCAAAACAAATGAATAAATGAAACAAAACAGACGCATAAATAAGCTGATGGTTGCCAAAGGGGGAAGAAGAGTAAGGGGGATGGGAATTTAAAAAAAAAAAGTCCCCTGTAACTGGTATCATGAATAGGGGCCTTTGAATCCTTCATGAAATAGGCTCCAATTTCTACAAAGCATCTTGTTTGCGAGGTAACAAATACAGTCAAAGGATATTGCCTGACGTTTGCGAGCTGGGAAAACATTGTCCTGGAAGAGTAACTACAGGCTCCCTGATGACTCCCTTGGCTGTCGGGCCCTGGCTGGCTTGGCTGCCCCTCTCACCTGCCCGGAAGGCCAGCCCCACAGTGGCTGGGGCCTGGGGCCTCGCTGTTTGACTGGTGAAGCCACACTCGCCCAGTGTCTTGCTGTCATCCAGAAGTTGGTCATCCTGAGGAGAGAGGCAGGCAGGGTTTCAGGAGGGGCCCCAGGAGGGTCAAGTCCCAAAGGCTTCTCTGGTCAAGAACTACAGAGGGCGTCAGAGAGGGTAGAGAGACAGCCCAGGACCATCAGTTTACCAAAGTTCCTAGGGCCAGTCAAGTCCTTCCAAACTGGAACCTCCCAAGGTAGGGCTCTGGAATGGTTGTTCCCAAACTCCAGGTGAATCTAATTTTAAGAGCCCGTTAACTCAACCTGGCCACAGGCAGGCATGGTTTGAATCCCAGCTCTGCCACCCCAGACCAAGTAAACTTTTTGATGTGATGTTTCCTTATCCGTAAAATGGGAATTACTGGAATTCCCAGCAGGAGGTCTCAGAGTGAAGGCGTGCATCTGGCAGGGAAGCCCCAGTAGGTATCAGCCACTCACGTGAGGGGCCTCATGCTTCCAGAGACTTTAATCAGGGGCTGGCACACCTGATTCCCCAGTGAAAACCCCAAACCACAAGCCATCCTTGCTAAATAACTCGTTGGTTGTAGGAAGGAAGGGGTGGGGGTGCGGGAGCTTTTATAACATCAGCAAGGTTGGGGAGTAATCAGTTTTGTGAAGCGCTGGCGGGACCGGATTCAACCGGACTCGTCCGCGGACCATGTCTTTGTGCGGAGTGTCTGGGGGGTCAGTGTGGTTCTGACGGGCCTGCAGAGGGGTAAGGGTATCCGGAATCAAATCCTGGCTCTGCCAACGACCTTGGGCTCTTAAGTGGCCACCTTGCCGAGCCTGTTTCCTTAACAACCGAGCAGGGACGTCCAGGGCCGGCGCGGATGGGACCGTTTGCAGGGATCAGGGGCGATGCCGGCCCCGGCGCTCAGCACGGAGCCTGGCGCGCGCCTTCCACACCCTCCTCCATCGCGATCTCAGGTGTGGCGAGCGCTCTCGCTGCTTCATCTCCCCGAGTTCGAACACGGCCCCACGTGGGGGAGGTTCAGCCCGCGGCGTCCACTACTGTTTACATCAACGACGCCGCCTCCGGGCGCCTACGACCAGGCTCAGGGAGGCGGTTCCGGGCAGCGTCCGCCCGGGCCCCAGCCTTCGCCAGGCCCCCGCCCTCCCGGA